>NC_140487.1:105250385-105410385 GCF_964271855.1 Acomys minous | reverse complement strand
AATTCAGAGCTTTGTCTGCCTCTGCCTCCTGAACACTGGGATGAAAGACATTCACCACCACACTCAGAAAAAGGTTCAGACTTAGAAAACTGTCTCTCTTGTGTTTCAAGGCAGGGTCTCGTCACTGCCACCTGAGGCTCAGTGGTAGTTTGGCTGGTCGGTGAGCTTAGACAAATCCACTTTTCTCCATATCCCTCACACGGAAATTACATCATGCCAGGCCGTCCACATGGAAGCGGAGGGCGGAGCTCAGGTCCCTGTAATGTATGGCAAGCCCTTTCTTGACTGAGACCTCTCCCCTAGACACCCTCTGCTCCTTAAAAAATGTGTCTACACATGTGTGTGCATATGCCATAGTGTATATGAGGAGCCCAGAGGACAAATGAAAGGCGTTAGGCCTCTCCCAATACCAGGTAGCTCCCAGGGATTAAGGTCAGGTCATTGGTTTGGTGGCAAACAAGGTGACCTTCTGAGCATCTTAGTGGCTGCCTCCCTCTCCTGTTTCCTTTAACACTGAGTCTCACCTTGCACCGCAGGCTGGTCTTGAAATCCCCACAATCTTCCTGCCTCAGCCTCTTTTTTGTTTGGTTTTGTTTTTGAGACAGGGTTTCTCTGTGTAACCTTGACTGTCCTAGACTCACTCTGTAGACCAGGCCAGCCTCAAACTCACAGAGATCCACCTGCCTCTGCCTCCCGAATGCTGGAATTAAAGGCATGCACTGCTGCACCCAGCTCTGCCTCACCCTCTTGAGTTTAAAAGTGTGTACCAACACTCCTGGTTTCTTTTCTTTTTAGATAGCCTTAGTAGCCAGTGCTGCCTCTGAGTATATGATGCCGATATTATTTATGTATGTGCACACTGTGTGCCCCTTCCCATGCATACACAGGGGGCCCCAGCATGCCTATGGAGGTTTGGGGGGACAAATCTGGGAGCATTGGATCTCTCCTTCCACTATGTGGGCCCCAAGGATTGAATTCAGGTTGTTAAGGCTAGCAGCAAGTTTACCTGCTGAGCCATTAAAATGATTCCTTCTGGAGCCCGGGGCTGCAGCACTCGCCTGTAATCCCAGCACTCAGGAGGCAGAGGCAGGTGGATCACTGTGAGTACAAGGCCAACCTATTTTACAAAGTGAGTCCAGGACAGCCAAGGCTATACAGAGAAACCCTGCCTTGAAAAACCAAACCAAACCAAACCAAACCAAACAAAACCTCCCCCCTCCCCCCAAAAAAAGGCACATGCCCTTAATCCCAGCACCAGGTAGACAGAGGCAGGCTGATCACTGTGAGTTGGAAGTCAGCCTGGTCTACAGAGCAAGTTCCAGGACAGCTATAGCTGTTACACAGAGAAACCCTGTCTCGAAAAAGAACAACAACAAACAACAAAAAAACTGAAAAAAAAAAAAAGAAGAAAGAAGAAAGAAAAACTGTAAAACAAAAGACAAAAACAAAGCTGGTGTGACTTACATCAGTGCATCTAAAACTCTTCCATCCTCTTGTTGTATCACACACCAACATCATTTTGTTGTTTTGCTTTTTTCTTCCTTTTTTTTTTTTTTTTTTTTTGCTGCTAGAGATTGAATGTACTGTTTCATACATGCTAAGCATGCACAGAGACTACTTTTTATTTTTTATTTTTTTGGCTTTTTGAGACAGGGTTTCTCTGTGTAGCCTTGGCTGTCCTGGACTCACTTTGTAGACCAGCCTGGCCTCGAACTCACAGCGATCCGCCCGCCTCTGCCTTCCGAGTGCTGGGATTAAAGGCGTGCGCCACCACACCCGGCTTGAGACCACATTTTTAAAAGTTTTGTTTTTGTTGTTGTTCTGGGGTGTGTGTGTGTACGTGCGCGAGTGCCTGGGTGAGTTTATATGTACTATAAGCCCACAGAGCCTGGAAGAGGGCATCGGATTCCCTGGATCTGGAATTTCAGGCAGCACTGAGCTGCCACAGAGGCACTGGAAACTAAACTGGGGTGCTCTGCAAATGCATGCAGTAAGTGCTCTAAACCGCTGAGCCATCATTTCTCCTGCGCCCTGACCCATAGTTTAACATTTAATTAGAAATTTAAGTGGGTATACATTGAAGAAACAGTGTAATTGTCTAACTAATTATTTCTTTTTTTTTTTTTCTGGTGGTGCTGGGGGGTCCAACCCAAAGGCCTGATGTGTGTTAAAAGGTGCTCTAAACTGTATACTCCCAAACCCAGCCTTTTTTTTTTTTTTTTTTTTAGACAGTGTCTATGTAGCCCTGGCTATCCTAGAACTCACTCTGTAGACCAGGCTGGCCTCAACTCAGAGATCTGCCTGCGTTTTAAAGTCATGTGCCACCACTGTCTGGCAAGATAAAGTCTAATTTTCCCAGGGTCCTGATCCAGTGGTACACACTTATGGCAGGCAGATCTTTGTGCATTCAAAACCAGCCTGGTCCACAAAGCAAGTCCAGGACAGCCAACACTACACGGAGAGACTGTATCTCAAAAAACTGAAAACAAAACCAGAAACCTGAACTAGAGAGATGGCTCAGAGCTTAAGAGCACTGGCTGCCCTTCCAAAGGTCCTGAGTTCAATTCCCAGCAACCGCATGGTGACTCACAACCTGATGCCCTCTTCTGGCCTGCAGATGTAGACCACTATATAAATAATAAATAAATCTTAAAAAAAAAACAAAAAACAAAAACAAACCAGAAACCTAAGTTTCCCAGGCTGGCCTCAAACTTCAAGAGCCCAGCTCTCTAAGTATCTGGGCTAGTATACATGGCTCCAGCCCTTTTATTTTCTTAAATTTTATTTACTTCTCTCCCTCTCTCTCTCTCTCTCTCTCTCTCTCTCTCTCTCTCTCTCTCTCTCTCTCGTTATTTCTTCGTTCAAGACGTTTCTTTGTGTGACCTTGGCTGTCCTGGAGCTCATTCCATAAGCCAGGCTGGTCTTCAAACTCAGAAATCTGTTTGCCTCTGCCTCTCGTATGCTGGGATATCTTTTTATTATAGTATATTTAATTTTAATTTATGTGCATTGGTGTGAGGGTGTCAGATCTTGGAGTTACAGACAGTTGTGAGCTGCTATGTGGTTGCTGGGAATTGAACCCAGGTCCTTTGGAAGAGCAGACAGTGCTCTTAACCACTGAGCCATCTCTCCAGCCCCCCAAATGCTGGAATTTAAGACATGCACTACCACTGCCTGGTTTTATTTTATTTTTTTCCTTTTTTTTTTTGAGACAGTATTTATATTTTGAGATAGTATGTGCATTTTTTCTGTGTATATGTCTGTGTACCAATCATTCCTTGTGCCAGAGCAGGCCGGAGAGAGGGTGGATGGATCACTTGGAACTGGAGTTACAGCTGGTTGTGAACCACTACATAGGTACAAGGAACTAAAATCTTGTCTTCTAGGGCTGGAGAGACGGCTCAGAGGTTAAGAGCACCATCTGCTCTTCTGAAGGTCCCGAGTTCAATTCCCAGCAACCACATGGTGGCTTACAACCATCTGTAATGAGATGTCTTCTTGTGGTGGGCAGGCACATGTGTGGGTAGAATACTGTATAAATAATAAATATATCTTTTTTAAAAATTTTATGTTCTAGAAAAGCAGCCAGTGGCCCTAACCACTGAACCATCTCTCCAGCCCTTTAAAAAAATATATTTAATTTTGCTTTTAGTTCTATGGAGGGAAGGGTGGCATGTGTACCCGACTGCAGAGACCTGTGCAAGCTGGAGGTCTGGGGTCTGTCTAGAGCTAGAGTTACAGGCAATTGTGAGATGCGCACAGAATCAGAATTTGGTTCCCAGCACCCACAGTGCTCCACATAGGTTCTGTAAGGTAGCTCAGGCTAGCCTCAAACTCTGGGTCTTCCTGCCCCAGCAATTCACCTTTCAATCTTGTTTCATCGGGCCTTAAATCACTCTTCTTCTTTTTGTTTTTCTAAGTTATTTTTATTTTCTGTGTTCTGTGAGCCACTTGTGTGCCTGTGCCCATAGAGGGCAGAAGATGATGGGGTATTGGATCCCTAGAAGATGGAGTATTGGGTGCCTTGGATCTGGAGTTAGATGGTTGGGAGCCACCATGTGGCTGCTGGGACTCAAACTCATGTCTCTGGAGGAGCAACAAGGGCTCTTAACCACTGAACCATCTCTCCAGCTCCTGTATCACTCTTCTTCTGTCTCTTCTTCTGTCTCTTCTTCTTCCTCTTCTTCTTCTTCCTCCTCTTCTTCACTTTGGGTTTTCAAGGCAGGGTTTCTCTGTGTAGCCCTGGCTGTCCTGGACTCCCTTTGTAGGCCAGGCTGGCCTCGAACTCACAGCTATCTGCCTGCCTCTGCCTCCCGAGTGCTGGGATTAAAGGCGTGCACCCACCTCTTCTCTTTCTTTCTTTCTTTTCTTTTTTTTTTTTTTTTTCCTGTGAAACACAGTGTATTTCTCACTATGTAGCCTTGGCTGGCCTGGAACTCACTACTTAGATCACCTTAACCTTGGCCTAGTAGAAATTTGCCTGCATCTGCCTCCCAGTGCTGGCAGCTGGGATTAAAGACAGGAACCATGAAGCCCAGTCTCTCTGGCCTGTTCCCAATGCCTCCAAAAATGTCAAGGCTGAAAGGCACCTCACTGCTCTAAATGCACACACAGCCCATCTGATGTTAGTGCTCTGGGGACAGCTTAACCAACCTGTGTTTTCCCAGGGCCCGGTGTAAATCACAAACACGATACTTACTCACTGGCCACTGGGAGTCCCTACCGCTGCTGGCCACCTTCTGGCCATAAGACAGCTGAGCTGATAAGACATCACCTGGAGCCACAGTGAGTCAGTCAGCTCTGGGGAGCAGATGTTCAGTCGGCCTCATGGCCTCCCAACGATGGGTTGGCGGGAGAGCGAATGTGTTTGTGTACTCTTTTCTTCAGTTTCTCTCTTTCTAGTTTCTGAGGCAAGGTCTCTTGTATTTCAAGCTAACCTTGAGCCCTTGACCTTCCTGCCTCCACCCAAGGCGTGGGACTACAAGTATCTACCACCCAGGCTGACTATTGAAGCCTGGGGTTTGCTAGAGAAAGCACTACCCACTGAGCTACGTCCGCACCCCCTCTGAAGACTCTCGGTTTAGCTTAGCATGCGTGGATGTGGTATTATTCCTCCATATAGGTATACATTGTTTAAAGTCAAATATACAGGAAGGTGCACGTTGTGAGTTCCGGTACCTGTGAAAGGCTATGAGAGGCTCAGGTGAAAAAAACATGAGCCTGAAGATGATTATTCCCCAGTCCCATTTTCCCATGGTTCCATGTAGGGGTGGATAGAGCCGAAAGGGATGCTGATGGGTACCTCTCCAAGGCCCAGGAAACTAAGGTGACAGTTAATGTAGGGTGATGAGAAAGGGTTGACAAGCCTCAGTGACGGATGAGGAAAAGTGAGGCTTTCCGGATGGTTTCAACAAAGTCAGGCACGGCAAGACCATCTTACTGTATTTTGTTTTAGGTTTTTGGTTCGTGGTTTGTTTTGTTTCTGAGAGACGGTTTCATGGAACACAGGCTGGTCTCGAACTCTCTATAGAGTGAGAAATGATCTGGAATTTCTGATCCTCCTGCCTCTGCTTTCCATGTGCTGGCATCACAGAGATGCAGGATGAAGTCCGGAACACGGCTCATATCGAAGCCTAAGTCGTTCAGATTCCAGAGCCTGCCTTCTGAATTTTGCTAACCAGAAACCTCCCCTGCTCCCACACCCACTTGGACACAGCATAAATGAGCACGTCCTGGTTTGCTCAACCTCAAATGTGTGGCTTTAGGTGGGCCTCCCTGGGGGCTCCCTTTGATCATCTAAAATCAGACGTCAAAGCTGTACGACAGTGTGTGCCCGTTACCTAAGATGCTTAGCAGAAAGACAGATTGAGGACGAGACTTCCAGGCCAGCCTGGGAAACGTGGTGAGACCTCATCTCAAAGAGAAACACATAAATAAATGAAATCAGAGGTTAGGGTCGGTGATTTCAAAGACCGCTGTAGGCAGAAGACTCTGTGCTTAGCCCAACATCCTGCTGGTAGGTGTTGCAGGCTTCTATTATGAGAAGGCACAGCTGTTTGTTTGTTTGTTTGTTTTGGTTTTGGTTTTGTTTTTCCAGACAGAGTTTTGCTGGGTAGCCCTGGCTGTCCTGGACTCACTTTGTAGACCAGGCTGGCCTCGAACTCACAGCGATCCGCCTGCCTCTGCCTCCCGAGTGCTGGGATTACAGGTGTGCGCCACCACGCCCAGCTTTTTACAGCTTCTATTCTTGATACACCTCTGTCCATCAAGAGGAGAGGAGCTGGAGAGATGGCTCAGGTGACAATAGTGCTTGTCACTCTCTCACTGGACTTGAGCTCCGTTTCTAGAGGTCAAGTTCAGTGGCTCAATCTGCTGTCACTTCAGTTCTAGGGATCTCAAATGCCTCCGTGGGCACCTGCACACATGTGAATACACGCACACATGGAGGGACGGACAAATATAAATAAAGATAAAGGCCGAGTGTGGTGGCGCACGCCTTTAATCCCAGCACTCGGGAGGCAGAGGCAGGCGGATCGCTGTGAGTTTGAGGCCAGCTTGGTCTACAAAGTGAGTCCAGGATGGCCAAGGCTACACAGAGAAACCTTGTCTCGAAAAACCAAAAAAAAAAAAAAAAAAAAAAAAAAAAAAGGAGAAATAAAGATAAAACATTTTTAAAGGAGGGGGGTGATGAGAGAAGCATTAACACTGACATATAGATCATAAGAAAGACACACAGTGCCTGACCCAACAATTGTGGCCTGAGTAAAACACTGTAGGAGCCTGAGAGGCTTGGAGCATGATGTGACCTGTGAGTGAAAACTCTCGCAGGTGGAGTTCGAGTTTAGCAAGTGGATATAAGAGAGTCACAAACACAGGGGAGGTAAAATGGCGCCTCCAAGGAAGGGGCCTGCCACCAAGCCTGACAATCTGAGTCCATCCCCCGAGACGCACACTGTGGAAGGAGAGAACCTTTTCCTGAAAATTGTCCTCTTACCTCCATACCCTAACTGGGACAGAGTCATAAACACAAAGGTATGGTCTACGGAAAATAATGGTGGGTCTTTGGAAAAGGCAAAATAGCTCAGAGTACAATGTGCAGGTAGGGGTGTGTGTGTGTGTGTGTGTGTGTGTGTGTGTGTGTGTGTGTGTGTGTGTGTGTGTGCGCGCGCGCACAATAGGTTAAATGACTGAGAAATAGAGTAGGTCTTTCTTGACATCAAACTGGGCCAAATAAATAAATAATAGTGTATGGCTTTATTAATCCTAGCACTCAGAGGCAGGCAGATCTCTGCAAGTTCAAGTTTGAGGCCAGCCTGGTCTACATAGTGATTTTTCAGGCCTCAAGGCCATCCAAGGGCTACAACATAGTAAGACTTTATCTAAAAGGAGAGAAAAAATGTTTTTAAATCGTCTCCTCATGGTAAACCATGCTTTGAGACTAGTGCTTTCTACGCAGTTCTGAGGAACAGCATCAGGGAAGGCGGTACCCAGGGAGTCCAGAGGCTTCAGAGGGAGCCCCCCACCCCCATTCCCACCCCCACCCCACGCTGACTTGGTTAGAGTGGCTGTGCTTGCTGTATCAATGGGGGGGTTCCGCTTGACTTCATTTGACAAAAAGTTTCCACCACTAAAAGAAGAAACAGCCAACAGGGCCGCCGGAGGGTGCCTTTCTGCCAGTAAGAAGCAAAAAAAAAAAACCGTGTTAGAAGAAACCCTCTGAAGGAGGCTGTGGTGTGAGTGGGGGTGCTGGGCTCGGGCAGAGGCTGAAGGTTGACTCTGAGGAACAGGGACCCCTCAGCTTCACTAGCTAGGCAGGGGCGTTGTAACTAGACGGGACACGCACTGTCCGTCCGTGGTGACGAAGGATGGAAGGAAGACCTAGGTTCCCCCCCCTCCCCCCAGGGGCTTGGCAAAGCGTGTAGTGTGATATCTCCCAGGTACTCCCCCAAAGTAGAAGAGTATAGCATGGCTGAGGAGGCAGGAAGTGGGTAAAATAGACTAACAAAGGCGCCTGTGGCGGTTTGCCCATCCCAGGTGGGAGGGTGGGGACTAGCCTTGGGGCTCGGGGCCTGTGGGCTTCTTTGTCGCTTGAGGGCTCAGAAGGAATCCAGTCAGGAGCTAGAATCCCACATTTCAGCTCTCCGGCGGCGTACCTCAGGGGCCAATGGAGGGCCCCGAGCTGACTGTCTCAGGTACTTTTTGTAAATTCCAGGGCAGTATTCCGGGATGTCTGATGTTGGGGAGGCCAGGGCGGGGGGCGGGGGGGGGGGCGGGCGGGAGGGGAACCGGCCTGGAAGGGGCTCCTTCAGGCCTCTCTCTACATTCCTTTAGGGATCATGGGCTGTGGCTGCAGCTCGAACCCTGAGGATGACTGGATCGAGAACATTGATGTGTGTGAAAACTGCCATTACCCCATAGTCCCGCTGGACAGCAAGACTACAGTAAGAGGAAGATGGCATTGGGATGGGAGGAGCTAGGACTGGTGAAGGGTTGGGGTGTGAGGGAAGGCTGTGTACCTGGGGGGGGGGGGTGGAATATTAATATATCACTAAAGGCCCTGGAAATAACAGCACATCCATGCTCCCCGGAGTACAGCAGGGCCCAGAGATGAACAGACTTTTCTAAGGTCAAGTCCACACAAGGCTGGTGGATTCAGAGATGTGGTCCAGCCAGGCTGGAGCCATGGAGAGAGTGCCGAAGGGAGGGGAGCCAGGATCAGATCCAGTCCTTTTCTTCTGATCCCCAGCGTCATTTCCTACCCCACAGCTGCCCATGCGGAATGGCTCTGAAATTCGGGACCCGCTGGTCACCTATGAGGGCTCTCTCCCTCCAGCCTCTCCACTGCAAGGTGTGAATCGTGAGGCCTGTGCATGCTTGGCTGTTGGTGTCCACACCCTCTCCGCCTACCATCCACCTTGTCTGCAGCCTGTGCATCTAGAGCCTCATCGTCCCTGTCAGCCCCAGGCTGGCTCTTCTTGACTCTTGCTATCTTTACAGACAACCTGGTTATCGCCCTGCACAGCTATGAGCCCTCCCACGACGGAGACCTCGGCTTTGAGAAGGGTGAACAGCTCCGGATCCTGGAACAGTTGAGGAACCCTCTAACCCACCTTGCCTGCCCCGTGCGTGCGTGCGTGCGTGCGTGCGTGCGTGCGTGCGTGTGTGTGTGTCAATCCTCAGCCCTCCTGCACTCCTGACAGGGGTGTGTGTGTGTGTGTGTGTGTGTGTGTGTGTGAATCCTCAGCCCTCCTGTGTGTGTGTGTGTGTGTGTGTGTGTGTGTGTGCACTCCTGACAGGGGTGTGTGTGTGTGTGTGTGTGTGTGTGTGTGTGAATCCTCAGCCCTCCTGTGTGTGTGTGTGTGTGTGTGTGTGTGTGCACTCCTGACAGGGGTGTGTGTGTGTGTGTGTGTGTGTGTGTGTGTGTGTGAATCCTCAGCCCTCCTACACTCCTGAAAGGCTCTGGCCTCAGGTGAAGGGCTTTGGAATCAGGTGGAAAGCTCTGGAGTATTTGAACCAGGGGATGCAATGGCGTGGCCTAACTGGGGACTCTGAGGGGTGTCCAGCGGCTATGGAGGCCGTACTAATGCTTTCTGCGGCACAGGAGCGGTGAGTGGTGGAAGGCTCAGTCCCTGACCACCGGCCAAGAAGGCTTCATACCCTTCAACTTCGTGGCCAAAGCAAACAGCCTGGAGCCTGAACCGTGAGCAGGGGACCTCTGTGGCTTTGGGCGAGCACATCCGGGGATCTCAGAGTAGGGCATGGTCCTGGGAGTGGGGAATGTTTGACCACGATGGAGGAAGAATTAGCCAAAGGTGGCCCAAAGGAGGCAGGAACAGGCAGACCTCTGAGTTCAGAGGCCACCCTGGTCATAGAGCGAGTTGGAGTTCCCGGACAGCCAGGGCAACCCAGGGGCGGAGGAAAAAAAGACTCGACCAACAGCCGATAGTCTTGCGTCTGCTTCGCGTAGCTGGTTCTTCAAGAATCTGAGCCGCAAGGACGCAGAGCGGCAGCTTTTGGCTCCGGGGAACACCCACGGATCCTTCCTGATTCGGGAAAGCGAAAGCACAGCAGGTAAACAGGGCCTAGTGGGCGGGGCCTCGGCGTGTGGGCGGGGCTGCGAAGTGAGTGCTGGCGCCTCCCAGTGAGGAGGGGCGGGGGTTGGGGAGCTGTAGAAAGTGGGTGCCCTGGCCTCCTGGTTTACTCAAGGCATTCCCTCTCTTTTGCCTTTTTCTCTTCAACTTGTCCTCTTCTCTTCCCTCCTCCCCTCTCCAATCTTCCCTCAGGATCCTTCTCACTGTCGGTCAGAGACTTCGACCAGAACCAGGGAGAAGTGGTGAAACATTATAAGATCCGTAACCTAGACAACGGTGGCTTCTACATCTCCCCTCGTATCACTTTTCCCGGACTACACGAACTGGTCCGCCATTACACCAGTGAGCTCCAGCAGAACGCTTTCACTGTGTCCATTCTAGAAGCTGTCTCCCCCTCAGTCGGCCTTAGGGACCCCCTTGCGTGGAATGCGGAGAGAGGTAGTGGCCGGAGGTTAGCACCCAAGGTCTCCCGTAATGATTGCCTTATCCCCCCCTTTGTCCTTGCAGAAGCGTCTGATGGGTTATGCACGAAGCTGAGCCGCCCTTGCCAGACCCAGAAACCCCAGAAACCTTGGTGGGAGGATGAATGGGAGGTTCCCAGGGAGACGCTGAAGTTGGTTGAGCGCCTGGGAGCTGGCCAGTTCGGGGAAGTGTGGATGGGTGAGTGTGGTCCTCAGGACCGATGGGAGAGAGGGGAGATGTCTCTGAGTTTGTGAGCATCCTTTCACCCGGCTTATTCAGGGCAGGCTGCGTAGGTCAGGATCATGACCTCTGCAGCTGGTCCACCCGCACCCCACCGACAGGGTACTACAACGGGCACACGAAGGTGGCAGTGAAGAGCCTGAAGCAAGGGAGCATGTCCCCAGATGCCTTCCTGGCTGAAGCTAACCTCATGAAGCAGCTGCAGCACCCGCGGCTGGTCCGGCTCTACGCCGTGGTCACTCAGGAGCCCATCTACATCATCACGGAGTACATGGAGAACGGTGGGTGGCCCTGCTGTGTCTGCGGGATCGAGACTGCTATCCGTTGTGCCCCTGGTAGGAATGTGCTTTTTCCTCCCGCCTACTACTGAGGGTTTCCAAGGACGCTTCCCTGGGCCCCTACGGAACACAGGCTTTGGATGAGCACGCATTCTGAGAGTCCCCGATCTGCAAGGTTTTTTTTTTTTTTTAAGATTTATTTATTTATGTATATAAGCACTCTATTACATGTATGCCTGCATGACAGAAGAGAGCATCAGATAGAAGAGGGCACCAGATCTCATTATAGATGGTTGTGAGGCACCATGTGGTTGCTGGGATTTGAACTCAGGACCTTTGGAAGAGCAGGCAGTGCTCTTAAACTCTGAGCCATCTCTCCAGCGCTCTGCAAGGGTTTTTTTTTTTTTTTTGGTTTTGTTGTGTTTGCCTTCTTCCAGTGTTCACCTAGTCGGGCGTGGTGGCACACGCCTCTAATCCCAGCACTCGAGAGGCAGAGACAGGAGGATTGCTGTGAGTTTGAGGCCAGCCTGGTCTACAAAGTGAGTCCAGGACAGCCAAGGCTACACAGAGAAACCCTGTCTCAAAAAAAAAAAAAAAAAACCAAACACACAAAAAGCCAATGCCCACCAAGATCTCAGAATGCTTGATCCAAGAAATAGAAGAGAGTGTGGGATACCCTGGAACTTGAGTTACAGACACTTTGTTTTTGTTTTTCGAGACAGGGTTTCTCTATGCAGCCTTGGCTGTCCTGGACTCACTTTGTAGACCAGGCTGGCCTTGAACTCACAGCGATCCGCCTGCCTCTGCCTCCCAAGTGCTGGGATTAAAGGCGTGCGCCACCACGCCCGGCTTCCATTATATTTATAAAGGACCCGAGAGGCTACTGCCTGGATAGAGTTGTGGCTTTGTAACTGTATAGCACTGGGCTCATCACATCACTTATTTCTGCTCCAAGCAGCTCTTTTTGATCTGTACAATAGTGGTTTTAGGACCACCAGGAGTTCGATCTCTGCCATCCACATGGAAAAGGTAAAGAGCTGACTCCTACAATTGTCCTCTGGTCTCCATACATGTACAATGGCACATGCATGCAACACCCCCTTTGAATAAATACAGGTAATTTAAAAAGAGTGGCACTCAGATTGTATCATCCATCACTGCTTCCCTCAGATTTGATGGGGCCCTGAATGTTGACCTCCCAGAATTCTAGGCCAACCTGGTGCCCTACCCTCGCATCTACTTCCCTCTGGCCACATATACCCCCTGTCATCTCAGCTGAGAAAGCCTACCATGAGCAGCTTTCTGTAGCCGAGATCACCAGCGCCTGCTTTGAGCCAGCCAACCAGATGGTGAAATGTGACCCTCGCCATGGTAAATACATGGCTTGCTGCCTGCTGTACCGAGGTGATATGGTTCCCAAAGATATCAATGCTGCCATTGCTACCATGAAGACCAAGCATACCATCCAGTTTGTGGACTGGTGCCCCACTGGCTTCAAGGTTGGCATTAATTACCAGCACCCCCCTCTGTGGTGCCTGGTGGAGACCTGACCAAGGTCCAGAGAGCTGTGTGCATGCTGAGCAACACCACGGCCATTGCTGAGGCCTGGGCTCGCCTAGATCACAAGTTTGATCTGATGTATGCCAGGTGTGCCTTTGTGCACTGGTATGTGGGTGAGGGCATGGAGGAGGGAGAGTTCTCTGAGGCCTGTGAGGACATGGCTGCCCTAGAGAAGGATTATGAGGAGGTTGGCGTGGATTCTGCTGAAGAGGGGGAGGAGGAAGGAGAGGAATACTAATCTATTTTTTTAAAAGGATTTATTTATTTTTTATTTATACAGTATCCTGCCCGCATGCGTGCCTGCATACCAGAAGAGGGCACCAGATCTCATTGAAGATGGTTTTGAGCCACCTTGTGGTTGCTGGGAATTGAACTCAGGACCTTTGGATGAACAGACAATGCTCTTAAGCTTTGA
The DNA here is from genome assembly GCF_964271855.1 of Acomys minous. Classification (NCBI taxonomy): domain Eukaryota; kingdom Metazoa; phylum Chordata; class Mammalia; order Rodentia; family Muridae; genus Acomys; species Acomys minous. The sequence goes on along the minus strand of NC_140487.1, from coordinate 105,397,339 downwards.
GCCATCTCTCCAGCCCCCAGGAATACTAATCTATTCTTAGAGCCCCCGTATCATGTCAAACTCCCAGGACTTCAGCTTCAACGTGAAGCTGACAGGCATTGATGCTAGTAGTTGTGCTATTTCATCCTATGATCGTGTTTTCCCCATGTGTGCCTGTAAGGGTTTTCCCATTATATCTCAAAGCAAAAGCTTTACAGGGGGCAGCGGGGGTGGGGGGGTGGGGGGAAGGTGGGGGGTGGAGCAGGGGGCTGGGTGGGGGGATAGTGGAACTGATGAGAGAGCAACTTCCCCATATGGTCTCTGTGAGGTTGGAAGAGAACAGTACCTGTCCTGCCTTGGTTTTCTGTGGTTCCGGTTGTTTGGAGCGTGAAATCTGTTCATCTTTCAGGAAGGGAAAGAAACTATTCATTGGCTAATGAGTTATGGAAATGGGAAGTAGGCTTCTTTTTCCTTTTCTTCTTCTTCCTCCTCCTCCTCTTCCTCCTTCCCCTTCTTCTTCTCCTTGAAACAGGGTTTCTATTCTGGACTTGCTGCATAGACCAGGTTGGCCTCAAACTCACAGAGATCCGCCTGCCTCTGCCTCCCCCAGTGCTGGGATTACAGGTGTGTGCCAGTGCTCCCAGTGGCTTGTTTTATATTTATTTATTTTTGTTTTGTCTTGCTTTTGTGGGTTTTTTGTTTTGTTTTTGTTTTTGTTTTTCGAGACAGGGTTTCTCTGTGTAGTCTTCGCTGTCCTGGAACTCACATTGTAGACCAGGCTGTCCTCAACCTCAGCTCCCCGCCTGCCTTTGCCTTCCAAGTGCTAGGATTAAGGGTGTACACCACTAATGCCAGTCAGTAGTTTCCTTTTTTATATGTGTGTGTGTGTGTGTGTGTGTGTGTGTGTGTGTGTGTGTGTGTGTGTATTCAGGTACCTAAGGAGGCCTGAAGAGAGCATAACAGACCCTGGCACTGTAGTTACAAGTGGTAACAGTAGCTACCTGAAATGGGTTCTGGGAACTCGACTTGTATCCTCTATAAAAACAAGTGCTCTTAAGACCATGAACCAACTCTCCAGGGCCAAGATTGTCATTCTTGGTTTTTGTTTTTTTTTTATGTTTTTTTGAGACAGGGTTTCTCTGTGTAGCCTTGGCTGTCCTGGACTCATTTTGTAGACCAGGCTGGCCTCGAACTCACAGCGATCCACCTGCCTCTGCCTCCCAAGTGCTGGGATTAAAGGTGTGCACCATCACTGCCTGACCACATGGTTTTATTTTTATTAATACACTTTTTGGTCAGTTTGCCTTTTTATTTTTATTTATTTATTTATTTATTTGGCATTGAGCTCGGTTCATTTTTAGCCTTGAAGTTTGTCAAAAACAGCTTGTGGGATTTTTTGTTTTCTTTTCTTTTGTTTTTGAGACAGGGTTTCTCTGTGTAGCCCTGACTGGCTATCCTGGTCTGGAACTCAGAAAATACCTGCCTCTGCCTCCCAAGTGCTAGGATCAAAATCATGTGCCACAGACTGGAGAGATGGCTCAGAGGTTAAGAGCACTAATGGGTCTTCCCAGAGGTCCTGAGTTCACTTCCCAGAAACCACATGGTGACTCACAGTGATCTGTCATGAGAGCTGGGGCCCTCTTCTGGTATGCAGGCGTACATGGAGGCAGAACACTGTAATAAATAAGTAAATAAGCAGACAGACAGATAGATAGATAAAATCGTGTGCCACAACTGCCCTGCTAATGGTGAAGGTATTACGATAACCCGGTAGAAAGAATCTAGAAGAATGATCCAGCTGGACTGGAAAAGAAAAAGAGAAACTTGGGCAGGAAAACTAGATGACTCAGCAGTTAAGAGCAGCGACTGCTTCTCCAAAGGACGCGGGTTCAATTCCCAGCACCCACATGGCAGCTCACAACTGTCCGTAACTCCAAGATCTGACACCCTCACACAGACATACATGCAGACAAAACCCCAATGCACATACAATTAAAAATAAATAAATAGGCCGGGTGGCGGTGGCGCACGCCTTTAGTCCCAGCACTTGGGAGGCAGAGGCAGGTGGATCGCTGTGAGTTTGAGGCCAGCCTGGTCTACAAAGCGAGTCCAGGACAGCCAAGGCTAACACAGAGAAACCCTGTCTCGAAAGACCAAAATAAATAAATAAAGAAGTAAAGAAAGAAAGAACCTGGGCGGCGGTGGCAGGCAGATTACTGAGTTCGAGGCCAGCCTGGTCTACAAAGTGAGTCCAGAACAGCCAGAGCTACACAGAGAAACCCTGTCTCGAAAAGCAAACAAACAAACAAAAAAATAAAATAAAAGAGAGAGAGAGAGAGAAACTTTTTAGGAGATAGATGAAGAGAAAAGACTTTGAAAGGAGAGTCGAGCTATCTATGGGACGACTCTAAGAACTGTGTGTGACAGAGTGAAAAAGACAGGTCTGTGGGGAGAAGATGCACCCTCACCCTCAAGCACACGTACGTTTTTCTCAATCCTCATTCTTCCTTGCTACTGCCAGGCACTGCTTCCAGGTTCCGATGGGGCAGAAGGGTCTAGGAGCAGTTTAGGCCAACAATTCTCGCTTTTACACACAGGGAGCCTAGTAGATTTCCTGAAGACACCCTCGGGCATCAAGTTGAACGTCAACAAACTTTTGGACATGGCAGCCCAGGTAAGGAGGAGACTGTTAAAGGGCCGGGTAAGGCCAAGGGTCAGGGTGGTAAAGACTCATGACCTGCCCCTGGCCTGCAGATTGCCGAGGGCATGGCATTCATCGAAGACCAGAATTACATCCATCGTGACTTGCGGGCTGCCAACATCCTGGTGTCTGACACGCTGAGCTGCAAGATTGCAGACTTTGGCCTGGCGCGCCTCATTGAGGACAATGAGTATACAGCCAGGGAGGGTAGGTGTGGGCTAGAGAGGAGGTTCGGGGCCTGCCCTGCAGCCAGCACACACCAGTAAACTGACTTCGCTTCCCTCTAGGGGCCAAATTTCCCATTAAGTGGACGGCTCCAGAAGCCATTAACTATGGGACCTTCACCATCAAGTCCGATGTGTGGTCTTTTGGGATCCTGCTGACAGAGATTGTCACCCACGGTCGCATCCCTTACCCAGGTGAGGACCAAGGGAAGTGACTCCAAAGGGCTACAGGGAAGGGCAGCGAATCCACGGCTTCCCGCTCACCTCTTCTCCTCCCTCCACTTGGGCTCGTGACTCCAATGTCCTCTAGCAGATGCTTTGTTTCCCTGCTGGCTTCCATCTCTGTCTCTGAGTCCCCTCCTCCCCGGTGCTTGCTTACTTCTGACAAGGGCCGCTTAGTATGGCAGAGGTGGGTCTGGCACACGTAGTAAAACCTTCCTTTTTGCCGGGCGTGGTGATGCATGCCTTTAATCCCAGCCCTTGGGAGGCAGAGGCAGGTGGATCGCTGTGAGTTCGAGTCTAGGACAGCCAAAGCTACACAGAGAAACCCTGTCTCACAAAACAAAAACAAAAACAAAAACCTTCCTTTTTGTGTGAGTGCGGTTTTTCATAGACTGGGCTGGCTTCGAATTCAGAGATGCACCTACCTCTGCCTACTGAATGCCAGGATTAAAAGTGTGTGCCACCCCCTCCCCACACACACACCCTCCTCTGTTTCTTTTTCTTTTTCTTTTTTTTTAATTTATTCTTATTTTATTCATTTTATGTATATGCATGTACACCTGAATGCCAGAAGAGGGCACTAGAGGGTATAGATGGTTGAGGGTTTTTTGTTGTTGTTTTGTGGTTTGGTTTTGTTTTTTTTTTTTTGAGACAGGGTATAGATGGTTGTGAGCCACCATGTGGTTGCTGGGAATTGAACTCAGGACCTCTGGAAGAGCAGGCAGTGCTCTTAACCGCTGAGCCACCTCTCCAGCCCCGGCCCTCTGTTTCTTAAGTGTGAGGTCGTACTTGGCCATCCTAGGACATTACTAATCATCACACCAGGTAAGTTATGCCATTCTTCTCAGCCTCAGTTTCCTGATATGTAGAATAAGAGACTTTGAGAAATACTCTGACCCCGGGAGCTGCTCACCAAGCACTGGTCCTTTGTTATTCAAACTTCACAGCTAACTACAGGAGAAAAAAATAGCAGGGCACGGTGGTGCATGCCTGTACTCCCAGCACTCAGGGAGGCAGAGATGGGCAGATCTCTGTGAGTTCGAGGCCAGCCTGGTCTACAAAATGAGTCCAGGACAGCCAGGGCTACACAGAGAAACCTGTCTCGGAAAACCAAAAACCAGAGTCTCACAAAAATAAATATATTAATTAATTAATTAATTAAAAAGACACACACACACACACACACACACACACACACACACACACAGAAAGAGAGAGAAAGACAGAGAGAGAGAGAATAAAAACATGTAGACACACCCTCCTTCTAGAAAAGGCCCTTACCCTATATTCAGCCATGATGGGTGGGATTTTATCAAAAGGTTTTTTGGTTTTTTTGAGACAGGGTTTCTCTGTGTAGCCTTGGTTGTCCTAGACTCACACTGTAGACCAGGCTGGCCTTGAACTCACAGCTGCCCGCCTGCCTCTGCCTCCCAAGTGCTGGGATTAAAGGCGTGTGCCACCACACCTGGCTCAAAAGTTATTTTTAAGTCATTAGTTTGTTTTTGTTTTGAGACAATGTCTCATGTAGTCCAGCATGACCCCTAACTCTCTATGAGTCTGAAGATGCCCCTGAGCTCCTGACATTCCTGCTGCTACCTCACTGCGGGTTGCTGGGGTTACCTAAGGGCCTGGTTTTGGAGGGCCTGGGGATTAAACCCAGGTCCTGTGCATGCAAAGCCAGGGCACTGCCACTGAGTTCTACTTCTAGGCCTAGGGGTGGAATTTTTCTAGAAGGAATTTGACAACATCTGGGGAAAAAAAATAGCACAGAAAAGAGTAGGGAGGTTAGGAGCACATAGGCCGGATTAGCAGAAACTTCTCACAGGCCCAGGGCTGGGGGAGCTGAAATTTGACCCCAGGAATGTAGACCACTGTGAGCCCTCTAAACATTAGAGGCTAAAAGATCTCCCAGCTCTGGGCTTGTGCTATGTCAGCCCAGTATCTGTCTCCTGTGCCTAGTTCCAAAGCTAGAGATACCTCCACACTGCCCTGGCTGTGGGCTCTCATCCTGTCCTGAGCCCTGACTACCACACTCTTGCCACCAAATAACAATCCCAGCACTCGGGAGGCAGAGGCAGGCGGATCTCTATGAGTTCGAGGCCAGCCTGGACTACAAAGTGAGTCCAGGACAGCCAAGGCTGCAGAGAGAAACCCTGTCTCGAAAAACAACTATAAATAAATAAAAAGAACGCCTCCTAGACAGGCACTGTGTTGTCTTGTATGCACTGAATCGAATCGTTCAGGCCTCATTATAACTCAGAGAGGAGACAATGTTCTCTGTGTTCTAGCAGAGGGAGCTGAGGTGCAAGGTGGCTCAGTGGTCCTGCAGCTAACTTGTATGTTGCTGAGTGGTTAACTGAGTCAGCACCATCAGCGTTGGAACTGACAGTTACATTCAGCAGCAACTTCTAGTGTGCTCTACCACAGGGAAAGCTAGCACTACGTTGGATTGGTAGTTATGTATTCTGAACATCACCTGTGTTGGGCAGCTTCCTCTTACTGAAAACAAAAAACATCAAAAGACTCCCGAGATCGTCAGCTTTAGAGAGAAGAGAATTGAGGTGCAGTGAGATGGCTCAGAGGGTGAAAGCATGTGCTGAGAAAGCCTGGTAGCCTGAGTCCAGTCCCCAGAACTCATGTAAAGGTAGAAGAGAGCCCACTTTCTTTTTGTTTGTTTTGTTCTGTTTTTTTTTTTTTTTTGACAGATTTTCTCTGTGTTATAACACTTAGCTGTCTTGGAACTCACATTGTAGACCAGGCTGGCCTGGAACTCATAGAGGTCTGCCTGCCTCTTCCTCCCGAGTGCCAGGAATTAAAGGTATGGATCACCATACCCAGCTGAGAACCCACTCTTTTTTTTTCCTTTTCTTTTCTTTTCTTTTTCTTTTTTCTTTTCTTTCTTTCTTTCTTTCTTTCTTTTTTTTTTTTTTTTGAGACAGGGTTTCTCTGTGTAGCCCTGGCTGTCCTGGACTCACTTTATAGACCAGGCTGGCCTGGAACTCACAGTGATCTGCCTGCCTCTGCCTCCCACACCCAGCTTTAAACCCCAGTTCTTTGGTTTTTTTCAAGACAGGGTTTCTCTGTGTAGCCTTAGCTGTCCTGGACTCCCTTTGTAGACCAGGCTGGCTTCGAACTCACAGCAATCCGCCTGCCTCTGCCTCCCGAGTGCTGGGATTAAAGGCGTGCGCCACCACGCCCGGCTAAACCCCAGTTCTTAAAGGTTCTATCATCATCTCTCTAGTGCCACGTGTTGGGGACCAGACTTTCTAACTCACGGGAGACATTCAACATCCAAACTATAAGATTGTAGCTCAGCTCAATAGGTCCTGTATTCAATTCCATGTATCACAAACATAGAAACATAGATGGGTAGATGAGAGAGAGAGAGAGAGAGAGAGAGAGAGAGAGAGAGAGAGAGAGAGAGAGAGAGCTGGGCATGGTAGTGCCCTCCCAGCACTCAGGAGGCAGAGGCAGGTGGATTGCTGTGAGTCCGAGGCCAGCCTGGTCTACAAAGTGAGTCCAGGACAGGCAAGGGTAGCACAGAGAAACCCTGTCTCAAAAAAGCAAAAATCAGGCTGGAAAGATGGCTCAGTGATTAAGGGCACTGACTGCTCCTCCAGAGGTCATGAACTCAATTCCCAGCAACCACATGGTGCCTCACAACCATCCACAATAAGATCAGGGGCCCTCTTCTGGCCTGCAGGTGTACGTGCAGGCATAATACTGTATACATAATAAATAAATATTTTTTTAAAAGCAAAAATAAATAAATAAATAAAATTTTTAAAAAAGGAAGAAAGAAAAAAGGATAGATAGATGGCTAGGAAAGAAGGAGAGAAATCCAACTAAGCATCAGCCTTGCTCTGAGGTTTCCATAGCTTCAAGGCCTGAAGTTCTATCTTCCCCAACCCTTCCAGGGATGACCAACCCCGAAGTGATTCAGAACCTGGAGCGAGGCTACCGCATGGTCCGGCCTGACAACTGTCCAGAGGAGCTGTACGACCTCATGATGCTGTGCTGGAAGGAGCGGCCAGAGGAGCGGCCCACGTTTGACTACCTGCGAAGTGTCCTGGATGACTTCTTCACTGCCACAGAGGGCCAGTACCAGCCGCAGCCCTGACAGGCCTCGAGGTCCCCTGACCCTTTCCCATCCCGTTGTCCTGGCTGGGGCAGGTGAGGTCCTTGTGCCATATCCATGTGGCCTGTGCACACATGGACTCTCACTCTGCATGTGAAGCCTGTGCTTGTGCCACACGTAATACAGTTTTGGTCTTGTACACACATCTGCAGTTGTGTGGGCTCTAGACATGTGTCTTATTCCCATGGAACATGGGAGTCTACGTCTTGGATACCACCTGAGGTATTTTCCCCGGGACCCTTCCATTTCCTGAAACCACAGAGGGAGAGGCCCCGTGATTGATTGTGTCTGTCTGTCTACCACTTCCGCTCCTGACGGCCTCCAGTCTAAGGTCTCTGTGCGTTCTGCCTTGGTGCCGAGCACACACCAAGCGCTCAATAAATGTCTGTTGATTAAAGGTTGTACATTTTTCTAATCAACACTTCATTTCTTTATGGGAGATGGGGGTGGGGGAGAGTCAGATGAAGGGAACTGGGGAAGAGCCATTATCGTGTGGAGTGTCAACCCCCCTGGGAGACTCGATCTGCTTAAAAACTCTAGCTCTGGGCTGGGGAGTGGTGGCGGCGGCGGCGCAACCCCTTTAATTCCAGCGCTCTGGAGGCAGAGGTGGGAGGATCTCTGGGCACTCCAGGCAGAGAAACTGTCTCAGAAACCAAACCAAACCAACAAACAACCAAACAAGCAAACCCAGACACAAGAAGTTGTGGACTGGGCTGGAGAGATGGCTCAGAGGTTAAGAGCACCATCTGCTCCTCCAGAGGGTCCTGAGTTCAATTCCCAGCAACCACATGGTGACTCACAACCATCTGTAATGTGATCTGGCGCCCTCTTCTGGTGTGCAGGTGTACATGCAGGTAAAATGCTGTATACATAATAATAAATAAATTTAAAAAAATAAAAAGAATCTAGGGCAGCAAAGGCTCCACAGAGAAACCCTGACTCGGGGAGGAAAAAAAAAAAGCTAGAAGGAGGTTAGATTACAGATGGCTTCCTGTGGTGTGGATCAGCTTATATCCTATCTAGAACTTTCCCTAAACTGCTCCTAGCACGTAGCAGCCCCAAGGTAAAATGGTAAACAGGATTTGCTTGTTTCCTAGATTATGGCCTTTGATCCTACCCAGCTTCTGCTACTGTCTGAGGTAAGAGACCCCCCTGGGCCAGGCGTGGTGGTGCACGCCTTTAATCCCAGCACTCGGGAGGCAGAGGCAGGCGGATCGCTGTGAGTTCAAGGCCAGCCTGGTCTACAAAGTGAGTCCAGGACAGTCAAGATATCAAGATAACATAGAAAGACCCTGTCTCGAAAAACCAAAAAAAAAAAAAAAAAAAAAAAAAAAAAGAAGAGACCCCTCTCTTCCAGACCAAGGCATCTGTCACCTTTAAAGCCTCTAAGTAAGAGGAGTCTCCTTTCATCTGTTGGTTGCTGGAAGATCTCTTATCCTAATTTCCCTGAGGCAGGAGTGGCCAGTATTCCTAAGGTGTATTTCATCTGAGAAACAAACAAAACAAGATGAAAACTGGGTCACCCTGTTTTGGGGTCAGAGTTGGGATAAGTGGACGTCTGACATTTTTCCAACCATGGTGATGCGGGGGGGGGGGGGGGGGAGGGGGGGAGGAAGAGTTCTGGAGACCGCTTCAAATGGAGGTGTTAGCTTTGTGACCTCTCCCCCCCCCTCTGAAATAAGTTATTATATAACCCTAGCTAGCTGGCCCTTTAACTCACAGAGATCTGACTACATCCTGAATGCTTAATGTATGTGCCCCTGTGCCTGGCATCTGATACTTTTTTGTTTTGTTTTGGGTTTCTCTGTGTAGCCTTGGCTGTCCTGGACTCCTTTTGTAGACCAGGCTGGCCTCGAACTCACATCACAGTGATGTACCTGCCTCTGCCTCCGGAGTGTTGGGATTAAAGGCGTGTGCCATGACGCCCGGTGGCATCTGTTACATTAAAAAAAACAAACAACCTTTGTGTGTGTGTGTGTACGTACATACATGTGTAGATGTGACTGTCATGATGCATCTGTGGAGACAGAGGGCAACCTTAGGAGTTGGTTCTCCCTACCATGTGGGACTCGGGGCAGCCGACTCAGGTCCTCAGGTATAGTGGGAAATGTAGTAAGGCTGTTATATATCTGGCAGAAACATCAGAATGAAGTAAATTTTCCACTATCCTCAGGTTTAGCAACAAGTATCTCTGCCCCTGACTCTCTGGCCTGGGCCAGCATTCCTCACCTGTCTAAGGCCTCTGTACTTGATGCCTCCCAAGAGGCAAGTGTGAGTGTGTTATAGCCCATCCTCCCTTTTATATAAGGCCGACAGTCTTTTTCCTTTTTTACAGCTACTCGTTTGAAGGGCCATATTTAATCAGGGTGTGGTGGCTCCTGCCTGTAATCCCAGCATTCCAAGGGTAAGGCTGGAAGATCAACATGAGTCTGAGGTCATGCTGGGCCACATAGTGAATTCCAGGATATAGAGTAAGATTCTGTTTCAAAACCAAAACTAAGTAAAAGGCTATGTTTGTCTTCAGATATACATTCCTCCCACCCCCCACTCCCCCTCCCAGTTTTTCCAGACGGTTTCTCTGTGTAATAGCCCTGGCTGTCCTGGACTCATCTTGTAGAGCAGGCTGAACTCCAACTCACAGAGATCTGCCTGCCTCTGCCCCCAGAGTGCTGGGATTACCGGTGTGCACCACCACACGCAGAAACTTTTATTTTTTTCATGATAGGGTTTATCTGTATAGTCCTGGGTGTCCTGGAAGTTCACTCTGAAGACCAGCTTCGCCTCGAATACACAGATATCTGCTTGCTTCTGCCTCCCTCCTAAGTGCAGGAATTAAAGGTGGGCACCACCATCACCAGTAGACCAGACTGGCTTTAAACACATAAAGATCCACCTATCCACCTGCCTCTGCCTCCCTACTGCTGGGATTAAAGGCTTGAGTCACCACAAGAGATATATATATATATGTGTGTGTGTGTGTGTGTGTGTGTGTGTGTGTGTGTGTGTGTATATGTATGTGTGTATATATATGTTATTTGTTGTTTGGTTGCTTGTTCTTTTGAGACAGAGTCTCTCTGTGTAGCCTGGGCTGGCCTTAGATAGGCTTTAATTAACCTCCAAGATATTTGCAGGTACTGGAAATGTTCATTTAATAAGTAATTATTGGTATTTACTGTTCCCGGCATGTTTCTAGCCATCCCTAGATTTTATGATAGATAAATTCTACACAGAAGCCAAGTGGGCTGGCAAGCCTGTGATCCCATGTGGTAGCACACCATAATCTATTGGGGAGTAGAAGCCAGATGGTCATCCTCAGTTACAAAGTGAATTATGGACTACGAGACCCATCTAAAGTCTCAACACACACACACACACACACACACACACACACACACACACACACACACACAGCCTTTCACATCTTATAGTGCTTAATTTTTCAAATTTTATTTTATTTTATTTTATTTTTGAGACAGAGTTTCTCTGTGTAGCCTTGGCTGTCCTGGACTCACTTTGTAGACCAGGCTGGCCTTGAACTCACAGAGATCTACCTGCCTCTGCCTCTGGAGTGCTGGGATTAAAGGCGTGCACCACCACGCCCGGCTAAAGTGCTTAATTTTAATAAGAGAATATATAAAAAGATATAGTATAATCGGTGTATATTAGGAGAACAATGAGAGATGGTCGTATTTGGGGCAGAGTTACAAATTCTTCACATTTTAAATTACATTTTATATATTTATTAGTGTGTGTGCCACAGCCCTCAGGAGTTGCTTTTGTCTCTTTCCTACCTGGGCCCTGAGGATCAAATGTAGGTCATCTAGCTTAGCAATAGGCAAGTCTTTGCTTAGTAATCCATCACACTGGCTTGAGAGTTATAATTTTATTTTATTTTACTTTTTTGAGACTGTATGGCCTTAGCTGTCCTGGACTCAATCTCTGTCTTTTCAAGACAGGGTTTCTCTGCCTCCATAGTGCTGGGATTAAAGGCATGTGCCACCACACCCGTCGAAGTTTTATTTTCTTTAAAGATTTACTTATTTATTATTTATACAGCGTTCTGTACACATGTGTGTCTGCAAGCCAGAAGTGGGTACCAGATCTCATTATAGATGGTTGTGAGCTGCCATGTGGTTGGTGGGAATTGAACTCAGGACCTTTGGAAGAACAGACAGTGCTCTTAACCTCTGAAGCATCTCTCCAGCCCCTGGAGTTTAAGTTTTAAAATTCTGACTTTGAGCTGGAGAGATGGCTCAGAGGTTAAGAGCACTGACTGTTCTCCCAAAGGCCCTGAGTTCAATTCCCAGCAACCACATGGTGGCTCACAACCATCTATAATGAGATCTGGTGCCCTCTTCTGGTGTGCAGGCAGAATACTGTATACATAATAAATAAATAAATAAATAATAATAATAAAATAATAAATGTTTAAAAAATAAAATAAAATTCTGACTTTAAGCTGGGCGGTGGTGGCAGGGCACGCCTTTAATCCCAGCACTTGAGAGGCAGAGGCAGGTGGATCACTGTGAGTTCGAGGCCAGCCTGGTCTACAAAGTGAGTCCAGGACAGCTAAGGCTACACAGAGAAACCCTGTCTTGAAAAACAAAAACAAAATAAACCAACCAAACAAACAAAACCCAATAACCCAAACTTCCTGAGCTGGAGAGATGGCTCAGTAGTTAAGAATACTGGCTGTTCTTCCACATGAGATCTAGTGCCCTCTTCTGGTGAACAAGCACACATGCAGGCAGAATACTGTATTAATAAATAAATGTTTAGTAAGAATTTATAAATCAATAATAAATCATAAATAGTTTATAAATAAAAATATTCACTTATTTTTTTTTTTTTTTTTTTTGGTTTTTCAAGAAAGAGTTTCTCTGTGTAGCCTTCCTTGTCTGTCCTGGACTCAGTCTCTAGACCAGGCTGGCCTTGAACTCACATTGATCCACCTGCCTCTGCTTCCCCAGTGCTGTCATTAAAGGCATGTGCCACTATGCTTTTATCTCTTAGAGACCGGACTGTCTCTCAAGCAATGAGATTAAAGGCACGCACCCTCACACCAGGCCCATCCCAGCTCTTGAAAGGATCCCTGGTGCCTACAGGGCTTCAGATTCCCTGGAACTAGGGTTAGAAATAGTTGTAAGTGAGCGTGTGAGCCAGGCTCATGCCTGTAATCCCAGGACTCGGGAGGCAGAGGCAGGGGGATCGCTGTCAGTCATTTAGAGGCCAGCTTGGTCGACAAAGCAAGTCTAGGACAGCCAAGGCTACACAGAGAGACTCTGTCTCGGAAAAAACCAAAACCAAAAACCAAAAAAAGCCACCATATTGGTGGTGGGACTTGAACTTGGATCCTCCAAGAAAGTACTCAGGGCTCTGTTTTTTTTAATTTTAAATTTAATTAATTAATTAATTATATATTTGGTTTTTCGAGACAGGGTTTCTCTGTGTAACCTTGGCTGTCCTGGACCTGCTTTATAAACCAGGCTGGCCTCGAACTCACAGCGATCTACCTGCCTCTACCTCCCAAGTGCTGGGATTAAAGGCATGCGCCACCAGGCCCGGCTTTGTTTTTTTAAAAAGATTTATTTATTTATTGCTAGGTATACAGTGCTCTGTCTGCAAGTACACCTGCATGCCAGAAGAGGGCATTGGATCACATTGTAGATGGTTGTGAGCCACCATGTGGTTCCTGGGAATTGAACTCCTGACCTTTGGAGGAGCAGTCAGTGCTCTTGACCTCTGAGCCATCTCTCCAGCCCCTTTTTCCCCCCCTTTCATGACAGATGGGTAGTGTGCCCACGTGGTAACAAGGTTCAATGGGCGGCACATATCACACAAAGGCATGAGTACCCAATCATCACACTTATGAACCAAAATAGATCTACCCAGGGCTCTTAACCAACGAGCCGTCATCATCACACCAGCCTTTTTGGCACTTATCTTTAACACATTGGTAGACTGCATCTTACACATCCAGAAGGAAAATTTTGGGACTAAACTAGGTCCAAAGCAAGGTCCAAACTTCAAAGAAACCCAACAGAAGAAAACAAAAAAACAAACAAAAAATGTGTTTTATTGACTGTAGGCATACAGAAGAGTAGCAAACTCATTATAGTATTGGCTTTCAGAAGGCACTCAGCAAAATACTTTTTCTCTTTCTGTTTCTTTTATTTTCCCCCAGGAGAGGATCTCATTGTGTAGCTCTGGCTGTCCTGGAACTCACTATATAGACTAGGCTAGCTTTGATGAAGAGAGATCTACCCCCAGTGCTGGGATTAAAGGCAAAGGCATGTGCCACTATGCCTAGCTATTGTGGTTTAAAAAAAAAAAAAGTAGGACGTGGTGGCACAAGCCTTTAATGCCAGCATTTGAGACTGGGAGACAGGCAAACCCCTGTGAGGCCAGTCCAGACTACAAAGAAAGTTCCAAGAAAGCCAGGGCTATCACACAGAGACCCTGTCTTAAGAAAAAACAAAAACAAACCAACCAAACCAAATCAAAACAAACAAAGGCCAGCACAGAGCCTTTTAGTAGATCAGTAATTGACGATTGATGGATTCAAGATCTGGTGTAGTGGTTCTGTAGGAGCTTGGGAGATGATTACATCCCTCATCTGGATACTTCAAGACAATATTGGGGCTGGGCAGTGAGGCAGAGAGGCAGGCAGATCTCTGTGGGTTCGAGGCCAGCCTGGTCTACAAAGCAAGTCCAGGGCAGGCAGGGCTACACAGAGAAACTCTGTCTGGAAAAAAAAATAGTAAATTTAAAACAAAGAGAATTTTGGGTGTCACAGTAGGGGTGTGTGTGTGTGTGTGTTGTGTGTGTGTATGTGTGTGTATGTGTGTTGCTAGTGGCATCTAAGGAGGCCAAGCGCGGCAACCAACGTCTATACAACCAACGTCTATAATGCATAGGGCAGCCCCCATAACAAAGAATTTTGTTTCAAACCGTTAGTAGTATCCAGGTTAAATTTTTTTTTTTTTTTTTTTTTTTTTGCTGTCTTGGCCTGGGTAGGGGTAGTGAGGGGTAGTGAATGCCTTTGAATCCAGCACTAAGGAAAAGACAAAAACAGCCGGGTATGGTGGTGCATGCCTTTAATCCCAGCACTTGGAAGGCAGAGGCAGGTGGATCTCTGTTAATTTGAAGCCAGCCTGGTCTACATAGGGAGTCCAGGACAGCCAAGGATACACAGAGAAACCCTGTGTCAAAACAAAACAAAACAAAAAACAAAAACAAAACCAAAAACAAAAAAAGCTGGGTGTGGTGGTGTACATCTTTAATCTCAGCACTTGGGAGGCAGAGACAGGTGGATCTCTGTGAGTTCAAGGCCAGCCTGGGCTACAGAGTGAGTCCAGGACAGCCAAGGCTACACAGAGAAACCCTGTCTTGAAAAACCAAAAAAACCAAACCAACCAAACAACAACAACAAAACAAACCAAAAAAAGAAAGAAAAGAAAAAAAACAAAAACAAAAAAACCTAGCACTCAGAAAAAACAAAACAAAAACAAAAAACCCAGCTCTCAGGAAGTAGAGGCAGCAGCTGTGAGTTGGAGGCCAGGCTGGTGGTCTACAGTGAGTTCCAGGGCTGGGCTATGCAGAGAAACCCTGTCTCTAAAAACAAACAAACAAACAAACAAAAAACCAACCACCCAAACAAACAAACAAACACAAAAACAAAAAAGAAAGAGAAGGACAACGTGCTGTCCTAAGGACAGGATAATTTCATTCCCCCATCTAGGCTCCCCACTTATCCTGGGTGACTGCGTAGGGTGGGGCGAGCTTTGAGTTTAGAAAAATTAAGTTCTGGGAAGGTGAGATGGTTTAGAGCATAAAAGTGTTTGCCATCATTCCTGATGCCATGAGTTCAATCCCGTGGTCTTAAAGTAGTGGAAGGAGAGAACCAGAGAACCAACTTCTGACTCTTGCAGGATGTCCCCTGATCTCCCTCCCCCGTCGCCCCCCCTACCGCCCCTCTCCCCCCCCCCTCCGTGCTATAGCAAGAGAGTACTCCGTCCAATACATTAAATACCAAAACAAGTTCTGCTACTTTGTCACAGTGCTCGTGCACGTAGGGTTGTTTGTTTTTAATATGCATTAATTGGAAATGGAATTTAATGTGTAGCGTTGAGTAACTCACAAAGACTTCAGAAGCTCTTCAGCATTACCTGTAAAATGGCGGGAGTTTTATTTATTTATTTATTTGTTTGTTTGTTTATTTATTAATTTATTTTGAGGCAGTGTTTCTCTATGCAGTGCAGGCTGGCCTCAGTTCACAGAGATCTGCCTGACTCTGCCTCCTGAGAGCTGGGATTAACGACATGGGCAACCACGCCCAAGTAAGATGGAGTTTTAACATTAGGAGTCCATCGGAGCTCCTGAACCGTAGGCCTCTGGCTATTTTCTATCTGTTCCTTGTCACTTCTTTCTCTCTCCAGACCAAACCTATTCTTTTAGCTGAGTGACCTTATGCAAGTCTCTTTCCCTGGGAAGCCTCCGCGTATTCTCCGTAAAACGAGCAAGTTCGCCTCAGACCTCTGCACCACTGTGACCCGTGACCCCGGGCTGTGGAGTTTCGGGGCCGCCGTCTCCCTCCCCCGGGACTTGATGGTACGTCCCCCGGACTCCCCCACCCCTCCGCCCCGGACTTTGGTACAGGCCCAGGGGGCCCGCGGCGGCTTCTCTAGGCTGCCCTTGTCCCCCGCCGAGTTCCGGGCCCGGCCCCGCGTAAGCTGATTGGTTAGAGTGCATCCCGGGCTGTGCGGCTATAGGTTAAAACCGTGCGGGGAGGGCGGGGCTACGAGGCTGGCCCCTCCCCCGGGTCGGACGCCTTGAGGAGCCGCGGGCGGGCGGGCGGACAGACTGACGGGAGGGCCGGGCGGCGAGCAAGATGGCGCAGACTCAGGGCACCAAGAGAAAAGTCTGTTACTACTACGACGGTGAGCGGCGGCCTGGCGTCGGTGGCCGGGCGTTGGGGGAAAGGATGCGGGTGGAGGCTGGAAAGAGGTCGAGGCTGAGGGTGGAGCCTGGGAGGAGGTCGAGGCTGAAGGGGGAGGCTGAGGGGAAAGTCGAGGCTGAGGGAGGAGGTTGAGGAGAGGAAGTCGAGGCTGAGGCCGAGATGGGGGGGGGATCTCGGAGGCGGGGGTGGGGTGGGTAGCCTGGGGTAATCGCGTTGGTGGAGAGTCTCAGGGAATCCGACGTGAAGTTGGACTGGGACTCCTGGTGGGATAGCTAAGCCTTGGTGGTGCCGGGGAATAATAATATGATCTAGGCGGTTGGCCAGGGCATCTTTTTTCTGCTGAGAATACAAAGATCTTTTCCTATCCCCCCCCCCACCCGTGTCCTGTTTTTGTTTTGTTTTGTTTTTTTGTAAGTTCTGCAGGACTAGCCATGCACGTCCCCTCCCCCACCCCCTCCCCCAGGTCTTTGAGTAGGACCTGCAGTTGCTAGTTGGGAAATGGGGCTCCCTGGGGGATGCAGGGAGAAAGATGCAACTTGTTAAACAGTCTTTTCATTGACCCAGTGTGGGGCAGTTTTTCCCGTCCTAGGTAGTGTTTCTGTTGGGGCTGGAGGGCTCATCGGGTCACATTTCCTGCCTTGAGTTCCCGTCTGAAGGGGGAGCCAAAGTCACGAGTTCCTTTCGGTGGTACTGTTGGATTAAGGGGGACGTTCACCTTTGGAGAACACAGAGATGGGCTTTCAGCCCATTCTGAGAGAGCAGATGTGTGTCAGTGTTTAGGGCCCCAAAACTGGAGTTACTACTCACCAGGCCCAGAAGAGTTGTGCTGTCCTTGCTGTTAGCGCAACTCTTCTGAATAGCACCTTTATTTGAGATAGAGTATCACTGTGTAGCTCAGACTGGTCTGGAATTAGGAATCTTCTTCCTCCTCATCTTCCTGGGTGCAGTACTTTGTCCAGGATTTGTTTTCTTGCTTTAGGAATAACTGTTGGAGCTGGGCGTAGTGGCGCTCACCTTTAATCCCAGCACTTGGGAGGCGGAGGCAGGCGTATTGCTGTGAGTTCTAGGCCAGCCTGGTCTACATAGTGAGTCCAGGACAGCCAAGGCTACACAGAGAAACCCTGTCTCAAAAAACAAACAACAACAAAAAAACCAAAAAGGAGTTACTGTTCGATTGTTTAAGGGACATCTAGCTAGCCACCCAGTAGGCGGTGGGTTTCGGTCTGAAATTTAGAAGACAGATAATTTTGGTAATTGTCAACAAAAAATAATCCAGATAACACTTTTAGTTAGCTTAGAAAAGGATGTGATAAGCCAGGAGTGATGGAACACGCCTGCAACCCCAGTACTCAGGGAGGCAGAGGCAGGCAAATCTCTGTGAGTCAAGGCTGGCCTGATCTACCAAAAACCAGAAAGAAAGGAAGGAAGAAAGAAAGAAAGAAAAGGATGTGATAACTCAAGTTGTAGAGGGTGGAGAAGATCTATTTTCAAATTACTATTTTTTTTATTTTTGGAAACAGTCTCTGTGCAACTGTGGCTGTCCTGGAACTCACCTTGTAAAGCAGACTTGCCTCCCACTCAGAGATCCCTTCTTTTCTGCCTCCTGAGTGCTGGGATTAGAGGCTTGCACCATCACCCCAGCCTGTTTTAAGTTACTTATTTTTATTTTATGTACATTGGTGTTTTGCCTGCATGTGTGAGGGGTCAGATCCTCTGGAACAGGAGTGGTGAGCTGTTATGTGGGTGTTGGGATTTGAACCCAGGTCTTCTGGACTGCTGAGCCACCTCTCCAGCTTCCCCCTGCTCTTTTGTTTGTTTGTTTTTTCGAGACAGGGTTTCTCTGTGTAGCCTTGGCTGAGCTGGACTAGATTTGTAGACCAGGCTGCACTTGAACGCACAGCGATCTGCTTGCCTCTGCCTCCCAAGTGCTGGGATTAAAGGCGTGTACCACGCCACCAGGCTTGAGTTTATTTGTGTTTTTTTTTTTTTCTCGAGACAGAGTTTCTCTATGTAGCCTTGGGTGTTCTGGACTCACTCTGTAGAACAGGTTGGCCTTGGCACAGAGACCCTCCTGTCTCTGCTTCCCCATTGCTGGGGGGATGCGCTACAACACTTGGAGCCTCATTTTTTTGTTTGTTTAGTTATTTTTTTCCTTCTTATAGAGAATGCTTTTCTGTTGTCTCATTTTTTTATATAATAGAACTATATAATTTCCCCTCCTTCTTTCCTTTTTTCCCCCAGATAGGTTTTTGTTTGTTGGTTGGTTTTTTTGTTTTTCTAGACAGGGTTTCTCTGTGTAACAGCCTTGGCTGTCCTGGACTCATTTTGTAGACCAGGTTGGCCTCAAACTCAGAGAACCGCCTGCCTCTGCCTCCCTAGTGCTGGGATTAAAGGCGTGCGCCATCACGCCCGGCTCAGCTAGGGCCTCTTTATATCCCTGGTAGTCCTGGAACCAGCTCTGTAGTCCAGGCTGGTCTTGAACTCAATCTTCTTGCCTCTGCCTCCTGAGTGCTGGGATTAAAGGCATGGATCACTTTTCCCTTCCTTTTTTTTTTTTTTTTTTTTTTTTTTTTTTTGGTTTTTCCAGACAGGGTTTCTCTGTGTAGCCTTGGCTGTCCTGGACTCACTTTGTAGTCCAGGCTGGCCTCGAACTCACAGCGATCCGCCTGCCTCTGCCTCCCGAGTGCTGGGATTAAAGGCGTGTGCCACCATGCCCGGCTCCCTTCCTTTTTTTATTTTATTTTTAAAAATATTTCTTTTTTTCTTTTTAAGATTTATATTATTATGTATACAGTGCTTTGCCTGCATGTTCACCCGTAGGCCAGAAGAGGGCACCAAATCTCATAGACCAGGCTGGCCTCGAACTCACAGGGATCTACCTGCCTCTGCCACCCAAATGCTGGGATTAAAGGTGTGTGCTACCACTGCCCAGCTAGATTTCTTCTATCCAAAAACTAACCAGGCCTGCTTAACTTCTGAAAAGTTCAATCACTTGGACCGGGAAGCGTTTGGAGCCTTAGCTGGTCTTTGTAGCATATAGTTCAGCAGGAGAAACGATACCAAGCTGGGTGTGGTAGCATAAACCCCTTATCCAGTCAGGAAGCTGAGATAGGATGTTTTTAACCAGCCTGGATTACAATGTGAGGTCCTGACTCAAAAAACATTTTACGGGCTGGAGAGATGGCTCAGAGGTTAAGAGTGCCGCCTGCTCTTCCAAAGATCCTGAGCTCAATTCCCAGCAACCACATGGTGGCTCACAATCATCTATAATGAGATCTAGTGCTCTCTTCTGACATGCAGGCAGAACACTGTATACATAATAAATAAATCTTAAAAAAAAAAAAAATTAAAAACCAAGTAGAAGTGCTTGCCACAAAAAGCTGATGGCCTGAGTTTGATTTCCAGAACCTGTGGGAAAGAGGAAAGAACGGACTCCTAAAAGTCGTCGCCTGACCTCCATGTGTTCTTGGCACGCACACATTTCAGTCACATACATGTACTACTAATAATAGGTTTTCTAAAAATTAAAGAGAAGCTGGGCGTGGTGGCACACGCCTTTAATCCCTTCACTGGGGAAGCAGGCAGATCTCTGAGAGTTCGAGGCCAGCCTGGTTTACAAAGCGAGTCCAGGACAGCCAGGGCTACACAGAGAAACATCCCTCTCCCCCCACCAAAAAAATAAATAAAATATAAAATAAAAATTAAAGGGAAAACTAACCCAGGTTTAAAAGTATCCTTAGTTTGCCTTATTGTCTGCTAAGGTGGCCTGGAAGCTTCTAGCGTCCGTACAATCTAATCTAGGCCTAGAATGTTTTCAGCCTATGAGACTTACTACTAAATAAGTTTACTCTTTCTAGTTCTTTCTGAAGTCAGGCTTGTAAACTGAACTTTCGTACACCTGAAGTAATTGTTGGTCTGGGAGGCTTACTGCCTTTGTCTGCTGTTCTAGGTGTAGTCCTGGACGCTTAGAAAATGGCTGCCCTGGCAAGAGATCACACCCAAAGACCTTGGTCTGAGTGATCTGGCTAGAATACAGACATACCTTTAAGCCAGGAGAGGGCAGCAAGCAGATCTAAGTTCAAGGCCTGCCTGGTATAGGGCAAGTTTTAGGTAGAGAAAAGCTTAGGTCCAGACATGTTGGTACACGCCTTTAATCCCAAACACTGAAAATTAAGTTAGCTTGTAGATGGAAGCACTCATGGTTGAAAGTTACGGCTAGTTGAGCGGCAGAAAAGGTGACAAATCAGGAAGATTTGACGTAGTAGGATACTCCCAACTTTCCTGAGAACAGAGAGGAAAGGGAAGCTACTTAAGGGAGCGACACAATGGGGAGGGGTCCCGGGGAGGCAGAGGAGCAGGGGGCAGTTTTTCCAGGATAGTAATAGACAGGTTGCAGAGAGAGAGAAAACAAGCTAGACTCAGGTGAAGACCAAATGAGCCAGTGAATAAGAAGGATCCAGAAGATGAGAGCAGATTGCTGGAGTTTGTTTGAGGTCAAACAGAGCAATTCAGGGGCAGAGAGAGAAGACAGATAGAATATGTCAGCCGGGAGAGGCGTTTGAGCCAGAACAGCTGAGTTGAACCAGCCAGCCCAGAGCTCAGAAAGAACAAGTAAGGGTGAGCTACTAAGCAGTAAGTCTCAGAGGCTGAGAACGTTCTACACCTAGGTTACATTGGTTTTTTTCTTGTTTGTTTGTTTTGGTTTATCGAGACAGGGTTTCCCTGTGTAGCCTTGGCTGTCTTGGACTCTCATTGTAGACCAGGCTGGCCTCGAACTCACAGCGATCCATCTGCCTCTGCCTCCTGAGAGCTGGGATTAAAGGTGTGCGCACCATCACTGACCAGCTCCTAGGTTAGATTGTACGGAGGCTAGAGGCTTCCAGGACTAGGATAGGTTAGCAGAAGGAGGCAGTTAGCCTCCCAGACAACAACTGAAGCAGAGGAATAGACGTTCTCTTTACCCTGGCGGTTTGTTCAACTCAGCTGTTCTGGCTCAAACTCCTCTCCAAGCTGACTGATTCAATCTGGCTTCTCTGTTTCTCACTGAGTTGCTCGGCTGGCCTCATACTAATTTAGGCAATCTGTTCTAATCTTCTGGCTCCTTCTCATTCTCTGGTTTTGTCTTTATCTGTGTCTGACTTGTTCTTTTCTTCAACCAGTCTCTGTAAAATCTGGTAAAACTGCTTCTGGCCAGGCGTGGTGGCGCATTCCTTTAATCCTAACACTTGGGAGGCAGAGGCAGATGGATCTCTGTGAGTTTGAGGCCAGCCTGGTCTACAAAGTGAATCCAGGACAGCCAGGGCTACACAGAGAAACCCTGTCTCGGGGGGAAAAAAACAGAAACAAAACTGCCTCTGAATTTACACACAAACTGAACTGCCTGAACAGCACTGATTGGCACTCAGATTTGCCTGCCTCTGTCTCCTGAGTGCTGGGATTAAAGGCATGTACCACCAACCACACTTGGACATAAGCTTTTCTTTACCTGAAACTTGCTTTATACCAGGCTGGTCTTGAACTCAGACATCTGCTTGCTTCTGTCTCCTAGGATTAAAGGCTTATCTGTTTTTTAAAAAATATTTTATTTATTTATTTTATGTATGAGTGTTCTATCTATATATACACCTGCATGAGGTCAGAAGAGGGCATTAGATTCCAGTATTGATGGTTGTAAGCTACCATGTAGTTGCTGGGAATTGAACTCAGGACCTCTGGAAGAGCAGACAGTACTCTTATCCACTGAGCCATCTCTCCAGCCCTAAAGGCTTATCTGTATTCCAGCCAGAGTAGCCTTGTTGCTGGTTTAAAATTCCTCTACACCCAGGCTTGAAGAGCAGTTCAAACTGAGGATTTGTTGTATCCAGGCAAATACCATATATGTGATGCTGATAATCTGTGTGTTTATAGTGCACTTTCTGTGAAGGACCAGGTATTAAGTATTTGGGTTAGGGTTTGGTTTTTGTTTTTGATATAGGGTATAGCCCTGGCTTGCCTGTAACTTTCTATGTAGACCATGTTGGCCTCAAATTCAGAGATTTGTCTGCTGTGTCTCCTGAGTGCTGCTGCTGTTTTTGAGACAGTATCTCACCATGTATCCCAGGCTAGGCCTCTTAGCTTCCCACCTCAGCCTCCTGGGTGCAAGGATTACAGCTGTAGATTACCATACCTGGTTTAATTTGGGCATTATCTTGCTATATAATAAACGGGTCTCTAGCGGTTCCTTAGCTACTCAGCTCTGTGGTTATATGAAAACAGTCACAGGTGCTGTATGAACTAATGGTCAAGGCTGTTTCCAAAAGAAAATAGATAGCCAGGGTGATGGTTGGTGGGCAGCCACAGATGAAGCGGGAGGGGCAATTCCTTATTTATGGTTTCTGTTGCTGTGACTAAACACCATGACCAAAAACCAAGTTGGAGAGAAAGGGGTGTGTTGAGGCCACACTTTCACACGTATCCCATCACTGAAGGAAGTCAGGACAGGAACTCACATGGCTAGAACCCGGAGGCAGGAGCTGATGCAGAGGCCATGGAGTGGTGCTGCTCACTGCCTTGCTCCCCACAGCCTGCTATGGGCTGGGCCCTCCTCCATCAGTCACTAAGAAAATGCTATTCAGGCTGGCCCACAGCCCAGTCTTGTTATGGAGGCATTTTTTGAGTTGAGATTTCCTCCACTCACACTATAGTTTATGTCAAATTAATATAAATCTAGGCAGCATAAGCCAGATTGAGCAAATCTTGACTTTCCACCTGTAGGCAGGAGTAGCCATTCAAAAATTTTTTAGCAAGTGGGGGATGTCATGAGCTGTGCATTGGTGATAACATGGCAGGCAGTTTGTATAAAAGACCAACAGCCAGTTAGAAGCAGTTTCTATACATGAACCAGGCAACGACATTTGGTTTATCTCTAGGCTTTGGTTGTTATTCCAACTGTAGCGAGTGGGCTTTGTTGTGGGAGGGAATTCCTTAGAGGTACAGTGAGATGAGTCACCTCACTGCTCTTTCCCAGGAGATTTACCCAGTGTTTTAGGGTAAAAGTGGCCTAGATTCACTTTTAAGTGCTAAGTTATGTAGGGTCTCCAGGAATCACTCTTATTCAAGGTGGAAAAGAATCATGGAAACTAGAAATGAACATTAGTATTCTGGGAGTTTGCTGGGTTCTCCTGGGAGAGTGTTTACCTGTGTCACTAAACTCTCTTCTTTAAGGGCTGGAGACGTTGTTCAACAATTAGGAGCACTGGCTGCTTGTCCAGAGGACTGGGGTTCAGTTATCGGCACCCAGATCAGGCTGTTCATAGGAGATTGACTGTTTCCAAAGACACCTGCATTGGCATGTCTGTGTAACTGAAAATAAAATCTTAGGCAGGAAGCCAGGTGTGGTAGCCCACGCCTGTAATCCCAGCATTCAGGAGACAGAGTAGGCAGATTGCTGTGAGTTTGGGGCTAGCCTGGTCTACAAAGCGAGTCCAGGATAGCTAAGGCTACACAGAGAAACCCTGTCTCGGAAAAAAAAAAAAACAACCAAAAACCAAACAACAACAAAATATAGGTTGGGCATGTGTGGTGGCACATGCCTTTAATCCCAGCACAGGGGAGACAGTGTCAAGTGGATCTCTGTGAGTTCAAGGT
Organism: Acomys minous; assembly: GCF_964271855.1. NCBI lineage: Eukaryota > Metazoa > Chordata > Mammalia > Rodentia > Muridae > Acomys > Acomys minous. The sequence continues at coordinate 105,373,490 of NC_140487.1, read as the reverse complement.
CAGCCTGGTCTACAAAGTGAGTCTAGGGCTCTGTTACACAGAGAAAAGCCCAGAAAAGGAAAAAAAAAATCTTAAAGTGGAGAGGTAGTCTCCAGTGCCTTTAATCCCAGCACTTTGGGAGGCAGAGTCAGGCGGATCTCTGATTGAAGCCACTTTGGTTTACAGGACAGCCAGGGGTACACAGAGAAACTCTTTCTCAGAAAACCGAAATAATAAAATAAAACATCTTCTCTTCTTCAGGTGATGTTGGAAACTACTATTATGGACAAGGCCACCCAATGAAGCCTCACCGAATCCGCATGACTCATAATTTGCTGCTCAACTATGGTCTCTACCGAAAAATGGAAATCTATGTGAGTTCCTGGAGTGCTGCCCTGCAGCTCTTGTTTCCTGTGTGCATTCTTTGTTTTCCTTTCTTGGCTGTTCATTGATTCAGTGGCTATTATTTGGCAGGTAGATGAAGTTGGTTGTGTTTGTTTTGTTTTTTGAGACAGGGTTTCTCTGTGCAGCCTTGGCTGTCCGTAGACCAGGCTGGCCTCGAACTCAACAGTGATCCACTTGCCTCTGCTTCCCAAGTGCTGGGATTAAAGGCGTGTGCCACTACCGTCTGACTAAAGATTCTATTTTTAAGAACTTTAGTGTCAATACACACTTGTAAACAAGCAAGGCTTACTATGAGGTCTCTGTGTGTGTGGTAATTATTTTATTATTTATTTATACAGTATTCTTCCTGCATGTACACCTGCAGGCCAGAAGAGGGTACCAGATTTCATTATAGATGGTTATGAGCTGCCATGTGGTTGCTGGGAATTGAACTCAGGACCTCTGGAAGAGCAGCCAGTGTTTTTAACCTCTGAGCCATCTTTCCAGCCCTTTGTGTGTAGTAATTAATGAATGTTAATGGTAGATAGGTGAGGAATGAAGGAAGAAGGAGCCATGAAATGTTTCTCAGGAGGCTTAAGGCTCAGAAGGCTGAATAGAAGCTGGGTGTCGTGGCATCCAGCTTTAATGTTAATCCCAGCTCTTGGGAGGCAGAGGCAGGCGGATCTCTGTGAGTTGGAGCCAGCCTGGTCTACAAAGTGAGTCCAGGATAGACAAGGCTGCACAGAGAAACCCTGTCGCAAAAAAAAAAAAAAAAGAAAGAAAGATAAACATGGTGATTTGAAAGTCTGTAATTCTAGAGCTTTGGGGGGTGGAGGTGGGATTGTGATTTCAAGACCAGTCTCAGCAGTAGAGTCAATTCAAAGCCAGCCCAGGCACATGAGACCTTGCCTCCACAAAAAGAATGGAAATGACTAAAAATTAGTCCAGCATTCACAAAGAGACTGGTGTCCCAGGTCAAGGGTTGAACCTAGGCGGAAGTGAGGATGACATGGTGTTGGGAGATAATAAAAGTCTTCAGTGAGTGCACAGCTAAGCGTGGCAGCATTGACTTGTAGTCCTGTCACTTGGGGTGCTGAGGCAGATGATTGCTGAGAAGTCAAGGCTGGCCTGGGCTACAGTCTTGAATGAGTTCCAGGCAGAGTTGGGCTAGAATAAAATCCTGTCTCATTAAAAACAAAAAATAAAAGAACATACTAGGCAGAGGTGGAGCATGCTTTTAATCCCAGCTCTTGGGAGGCAGAGGCAGTCAGATTTCTGAGTTGAGGCCAGCCTGGTCTACACATTGAGTTCCTGGATAACCAAAGCTACACAGAGAAACTCAAAAAACAAAAAAATTAAACAAACAAAACACAAACAAAAAAAAAATAAGCAAATGAAGAGAAAAAAAAGCAAAGAGGGCTGGAGAGATGGCTCAGGTTAAAGAGCACTGCCTGCTCTCCCAAAGGTCCTGAGTTCAACTCCTAGCAACCACAACCATATATAATGAGATCGGGTGCCCTCTTCTGGAGTACAGATGTACATGCAGTGAAAGCATTGTATAATAAGTAAATAAATAAATGTACACTAAATGAATGAATCAATAAATGAATGAATAAATAAAAAAATTTTAAAAAGGAGAGAGTAGTCAGGGTCTCGTGTATCTCAGGCCTGCCTCCGTCTAGCTTCATAGCTGAAGATGACCTTTGAACTTTTGATCCTCTGGCCTCCCTTTCCCATGTGCTAGAGTTACAAGTTTACAGGCATGTGCACTGTGTCTATTTTTGCGCAGCTGAGGGGCCTGAACACAGGTCTTTGTCTTCAGGTGCTAAACTTGCAGCTAAGCTGCGTCTCCAGCCTCTGTAAATTCGTGTCTTCGTTTCCAGATACAGCTCTAACTAATTTTGTCTGAACTTCCAATTTTAAAAGAAAAATTGGATTATATAATACCTTCTAAGTTTAAAATGTTGGCCCGAGGATTTTGTCTTTGTTTTTATTCTTGTTAGTGAAGCTTAAGAGCCTTACTCATAGGCTGTGATCCCTAGAACTGTCTTTATTTTTTAGCATGTATGGAATGTAATCAAAACACCAGTGTATCTGTAGGCTAAATCTGCCCCGATTCTTAGTTTAATCTCTTCCAGAGACAGTGAGAAACAAATGCAATGCAGAGGATTTTCTTTTTTCTTTTGGTTTTGTTGTGTATGTAACCCCAACTGGCCCCACACTTAGGCAGTCTTATTGTCTCCCTTCTGACCTCCTGCCTCCACCTCCCAAGGCTAGAGTTACAGGTGTGTACTAGTGTGTCCAGGTCATTCAGTGCTGGAGCCAGAGCCCAGGATGTCACGCACACTGAGTACTCTGCCAGCTTTGCAGTGGCAGACCCCGTCAGCTGGACATGCGGATGGACGCTTTTAATCCCAGCACTTGGGCGGTAGAGACAGCCAGATCTCTTGACTTTGGGTCATTTTATTATCTTCTAGCCATCCCCTGGCCTTAATGGCCTTTTGTGATTTGATCCTTTGAGCTATATATAGCAACACCCAAACAAATTAGTAGTTTCCAAAAGCAAGTGTCACTATCCCTGGTTCTGTATATCATGTTTAGTTGCTGGGTGGTTTTGTTGTGCCTGTAGGTATGTCTATGCACCATGTACATGCAGTGCCCATTTTGGTGAGAAGGGCTCGTCAGACCTTTTATTTTTTTTATTTTATTTTTTTTATTTTATTTTTTATTTTTTATTTTTTGGTTTTTCGAGACAGAGTCTCTCTGTGTAGCCTTGGCTGTCCTGGACTCACTTTGTAGACCAGGCTGGCCTCGAACTCACAGCGATCCGCCTGCCTAAAGGCGTGCGCCACCACGCCCGGCCCCGTCAGACCTTTTAGAACTGGAGTTACAGACATTTGTGAGCGCATTGTAGGTGCAGCAGTCTCTCTGTTGGGCCCCTTCCCCCTTTTTCTTGAAAGAAGGTCTTGCTAATTAGTCCAGGTTACCCTGAATTCACTATGTAACATAGACTGGCCTTCAACATGATCCTCCCGCCTTTGCCTTTGAGTATATACCACCTCTCCTAAAGGGGCATGTGTGTGCATATATGCATCCAGAGTTTAAATGGCACACACATCCACTGAGTGCATATGGCTTCATTAGCAGACATGGTAGAAGAGAAATTCTGCAGCACTCAGGGAGTCAGGGACAGGCAGATCTCTGAGTTCAAGGCCAGCCTGATCTACAGAAGTACAGTACAGCCAAGCCAAGGCTACAAAAAGAAATCTTGTCTCAAGAAACCAAAAAGAAAAAAAAAAAAAAGATAAAAATTCTGAAAGCAAAGTTGAATTTGAGTGCTGTTGGACACACAACAAGAAACTGTTTAGTCTGATTTAAAGTGCTTCTAACCAGGTGTGGTGGTGCATGCTTTTAATCCCAGCACTTGGGAGGCAGAGGCAGAGGCAGGCGGATGGATCACTGTGAGTTCGAAGCCAGCTTGGTCTACAAAGTGAGTCCAGGACAGCCAGGGCTACACAGAGAAACCCTGTCTTAACAAACAAACAAACAAACAAACAAAAAAGTGGTTTATGGACCCCTGATGAGATGGGGTCTTTGGGTAAGAGCACTTGTTCCTGAGCCTAGGACATCAGTTCAACACCCAGAACCCACACAGCGGAAGGACACAACCAAATCCAGCAAATTGTTCTCTGAGCTCCACTCACACACTGTGGCATTCACACGCCTGTACACACATGCCAAAACCCAAATATATAAAACAAAACCAAACCCGTAGTAATTTTTGGTTTTGAGACACAGTTTCTCTGTGTAGCCCTGTTGTCCTGGTACTCAGTCTGTAGACCATGTTGGCCTTGAACTTACAGAGATATGCCTGCCTCTGCCTCCCAAGTGCTGGGATTGAAGGCCTGGCTATCTTTGTTTTTGAGAAATGATACTACTCTGCAACTTCCATTGACCTGGAACTTGCTCTGTAACCCTCACTAGCCTTGAGCTCCCTCTACTGCCCCAGCCTCCTGAGTCCTGTGATTCCAGATATGAGTTCCTCTAGCTGGACTCTGGGTGGTTTTGGTGAAACCTAAAATGTTTATTTCTCCTTACATTAAGGGTTAACTCAGGTCCAAGATAGTGTTTATAGTTGGCTACATTGGTTTCCAGGCAAGCATATCGTGAGGCTAACTTTTTCTTCTATAATTTGCAAGATTCTGCAAAGGAAAGCAACAGTACTATGCACTTTAACTGCTACGCACATGAGTGACAAGAATAAAGACTCAGTAAATGAAAGTTGTATGAACTGTAGAGAAGAGGGGCATCTTTCAAAGTGATCCATCTCTAAGGGATAGGGAGAAGGGAGTCTGCTCCCTCTGTAGCCCTAGCTGGCCGGCAACTCCTCCATAGACCTCAACGCTGATCTGCCTGTCTCTGTCTGAGGGCTTTTGTTTGTTTTTGAGACAGTTTTATACCCTAGGCTGGGCTTGAACTGCGTGTGGTCCTGATCTCTAGTCTTCCTCTGCCTCCTGAGTGCTGTAGCAGAGGTTTACGTCACTGCTCAGTTGAGACATTTTGAAAAGAAGGAAGGAGAATTGGTGGTGATGGAGCACTCAGACTTCGGTTAGGCATGTGGGTTTGGGGTCAACTTGGATGGCCCAGTGGGGTTGGGTGTAGAGAGACGGACGACCCAGCAGTTAAGAGCCCTGGCTGTTGTTCTTCCAAGGACCTAGGTTTGATTCCTAGCACCCACATGGTAGCTTACAACCGCCTAACTCCAGTTATAATCTAATGCCCTTTCTGGCTTCCATGGGCACTGTTTATACTTGGTACATGTACATGCAAGCAAAACACGAATACACATGCATAAAATAGATAATATTGTGAAGAGATATGTTGGGATCATCAGGAAAGGTCTAACATGTCAAGGAAATTTTAGTGGGAAGGACTTGACCAGAATTCTTGGAACAGTGACTTATAAAAGAGTTCTCAGCCAGGCCTGGTACAGTCAGGTGTGGTGGTACACGCCTTTAATCCTAGCAGAGGCAGAGGCAGGCAGATAGCTGTGAATCCCAGTTGGACATGGTAGTACGCACCCTAAACCCCATCACTCAGGGAGACCAAGGCAGAGACAGGCAGATCTCAGAATTCAAGGCCAGCCTGGTCTACAGAGCCAGTTCCTGGATAAACAAGGCTACACAAAGAAAGTATCTCCAACCACTGCCACCGCCTCCCCCGCCCCGCCCCCCGCCCCCCCAATTATCCCAGCATGGTGTTTTGGCTTTTATTTTGTTTGTTTGTTTTCAAGACAGGGTTTCTCTGTGTAGTCTTGGCTGTCCTAGACTTGCTTTGTAGACCAGGCTGGCCTCGAACTCTCAGTGATGTGCCTGCCTTTGCCCGAGTGTTGGGGTTAAAGGTGTACGCCACCATGTCCAGCTTTGGCTTATTTTTTTCTAAAGATTTATTTGTTTGTTTGTTTGTTTGTTTGTTTATTATATGCACAGTGCCTCTGCCTGCATGTACATCTGCAGGCCAGAAGAGGGGTCCAGATCTCATTATAGATGGTTGTGAGCCACTATGTTGTTGTTGGGAATTTGACTCAAGACCTCTGGAAGAGCAGACAGTGCTCTTAACTTGAGCCAGCTCTCCAGCCTGGCTTACATCTTTTATCTTTTATCTTAGCATCCAGGAGGTAGAAGTGGATAGATCTCAAGGCCTACCTGGTCTACATTGTGAGTGCCAGGGCACCCAGGGTTTATGAGACCCTGCCTCAAAAGAATAAAAATAACAAAATTCCCATCCATTTTCTTTTCTTTTTTTTTAGTTAAATATTTAAAATTTTTACACACACATTTATATTATTACACATATACAATAAGCTACCTACAGCAAGAAAAACCATGTTACAATCAGAAATTATATAAATGTTACATTAGTGTTTTGGCTATTTGTATTTGGCAGCCTTGAAGGAAACATCTTGGTGCATCTAAAATTCTGAACGTAAATCAGTATCTATCATATCTTGTCATTATCAGCTTAAAACATCTATCTGTACCTAAAAATATCTTTACCCCTAAACAACTAAGCTTAATTGTAAAACTAAAGTATCTAATCATCAGAGACTTGAGAAGGAATAAAATTGATTACCTGAGTATACTGAAGTGCAGGTTAGCAGCTTCCTAAGTGAGAAGATGACAAGAGACAGTTTGCTACCTGAGCAGTCACCCAAAACTCCCTTTAATGTTGGAGCATCATCTTCAGCCTTCTGACCCAATATATCTGACAGACATATCTGTGAGGCAGGAACTATTGAGGACTGTGTTGGCAGAGTTTGGCCATTGACTCTGCCTGCATCCAAGCTTGCCCTTTTTAAGGCAGAATTCTGTCTGTGGTAGGAATGAGGACATTTTGCTGAGTGGCTTGTTTGCCACATTTGAAGCCATCTGCATAAGGAGGTTCTTTGATGCTCATCGTCCTCTTGGAAGTTGGCTGGGTGTTCCCATCTATTTTAACCATCTTTATTTAGTCAACCTTCCTTCGAACTCTTTGAGCTTTTGGCCCATGACTGTGTGTTATTGAATAATAACAATTTAAAAGGCCCTGTGTAGTCCCATCTGTAGCTGTAACTAACGGGCAAGGTGCTGTGCTAAGAAGCAGACAGAAGAGCTGAAAGAAAATACAAGTGTTTGAACCAGGAGAGTGAGTGCTGACACAGACACACCCTGTCTCCTTTTACCCTCTAGCGTCCTCACAAAGCCAATGCTGAGGAGATGACCAAGTACCACAGTGATGACTACATTAAATTTTTGCGTTCCATTCGCCCAGATAACATGTCTGAGTACAGCAAGCAGATGCAGAGATGTAAGTATGCTCCATTCCCACCCAACTCCAAAGCTCCCTGTTGAATTTATTTTTCCGTGGGAGGCCCACTCTTTGGCCTCCAATAGTTGACAACTTTGCGTCCCAAAGGTGCCAACATATTTTCTCATCTCATCTGGTTTTTCTTGTTGTCTCTTGATTGTAAATAATAGAGTTGGACTTTGTCCAGTTAGGGTTATAGTGCTGTCCAAGGTGTGCTGTAACTGTAATGCGAAAGGCCCTGGGCTGAGAAGCAGACAGTAGACACCGGACCTGCTCTCACCTCACTGGCCAAGGTACTTGCCCTAAGATTTTTTTTTTCTCCTATAAAATGGGGTGAGCTGTGTGGCTTCTGATTCCTGTCCAGGTATAATTGTCTAAGTTTGCGTTTAGAATTTAGAGGCCACAACAGACAGAATCGATGCTGTAATCTTTGAGGTGAGGTGATGCTGCCCCTGCCCATGGGGACCTGACACTGCAGGGTGCATCTCATCTGAGAAGCCGTACTTTGTCGGAATTGAGATTGCTCTAGCTGTGGGAAAGCCACATAGTCATACGTGAATTCTGTGTAGTGCTTGACAAGATCTTGCTGACTTCACAGAGATGAGTTTATCCCTTTCCTGCAGAAGGCTTTGGGGTTTCCATGAAACACTGGCACTGAGGAGTGAGCTCAGGTGTCAACAAAACAGGCTCTCATTAGAGGCAGCCGGGTGTCACAGCAAGAAAATGAGCTTCCTTTCTTTTTAAAGCATTTCTTTTCTGTGTGTTTGTCTCTGTGCACATGTGGAGGTCAGAGGAACAGCTTTTTCCATGTTGTGTCTGGGGATCAAAAGCAGGCCTTCAGGCTCGCTGCTGGCAAGCACCTCTGGCTGAGCTTTCTTGGTGGTCCTTATATTTCATATCTTGGTTTGAATGCTTGGCTTCCCCTAGTGTGTGTGTGTGTGTGTGTGTGTGTGTGTGTGTGTGTGTGTGTGTGGTGAGTGTAGCTTTCTGAACCAGAATTCCAAGATTGCTGGGTAAGTGCTGGCCTACTGAGCTGCTCATCTCTCCCTTCCTGTTTCTTTGAGGGGGGTGTGTCATGTGACAGTGGCCAGAGGACAGCTTTAGATAGTAGGTTCTCTCCTGTTGTGGCTTCCAGGGATTGAATTTAGGCCGTAGGCTTTTATTGCCAGCACTTTTACCCAGTGAACCATCTCTCCTGCTCAGCTATGTGTTTTGACCAAGTCTTTGAGTCTTTTATAGAGAGCCTTCCCTCTCTATAAGAAAGACGGTAGGGGGCTGGGGAGATGGCCCCAAGGTTAAGAGCACTGACTGTTCTTCCAAAGGTCATGAATTCAGCTGGGCATGGTGGTGCACGCCTTTAATCCCAGCACTTGGGAGGCCGAGGCAGGTGGATCACTGTGAGTTTGAGGCCAGCCTGGTCTACAAAGTGAGTCCAGGGCAGCCAAAGCTAACACCGAGAGACCCTGTCTTGGAAAACAAACAAAACAAAACAAAGGTCCTGAGTTCAAGTCTCAGAAACCACATGGTGGCTCACAACCATCTATAATGAGATCTAGTGCCCTTTTTGGCCTGCAGGAGTTACGTGCAGGTAGAACACTGTATACATAATTAATTAAATTTAAAAAATAGACAATAGTGCCTACCTTATGTTTGAGGCTAATCCATCATAGGACCTACCTTCAAGGAGCAGTAGCCTTTTGGTCTGATGTGATGTATCTGTTATTCACAAATCTGTCCAGGTAGACAGAAAACAAGGCCCTCGGAATGTGCAGGTTCTAGTTTTTCAGAAACTAGGACTGTAAAGTTGTGTATTAAAATATTAGGTTCAGGACTGGAGAAATGGCTCAGAGGTTAAGGGCACTGACTGCTCCTTCAGAGGTCCAGAGTTCAATTCCCAGCAGCCACACGGTGGCTCACAACCATCTATAATGTAATCTGGTGCGCTCTTCTGGCTTACAGGTGTACATGCAGGCAGAGCACTGTATAAATAATAATAAATAAATAAATCTTTAAAAAATATATTAGGTTTAAGCTGGGTGTGGTGGTGCACACCTGTAATCCTAGCACTGGGGAGGCAGAGGCAGGTGCATCTCTGTGAGTTTGAAACCAGCCTGGTATGCAAAGCAAGTTCAGGATAGCTAAGACTACAAGAGAAACCCTGTCTCGAAAAACCAAAAAACTTTTTAAAAAAATATTTATTTATTTATTATTATGTATACAGTGCTCTGCCAGAAGAGGGCATCAGATCAAATTGTAGATGGTTGTGAGCCACCATGTGGTTGCTGGGAATTGAACTCCTGACTTCTGGAAGAACAGTCAGTGCTCTTAACTGCTGAGCCATCTCTCCAGCGTGCCCCCCGCCCCCAAATTTCTTAAGTTGGGTGTGATAGCTCACGCCTTTAATCCCAGCATTCTTGAGGCAGAGGCAGGTGGATCGCTGTGAGTTCAAGGCCAGCCTGGCCTACAAAATGAGTCCAGGACAGCCAAGGCTACATAGAGAAACCCTGTCTTGGGGTGGGAAATATTAGGCTCATAGTTTTCCTATTGAAAATAAAGGTTGACGTGGGGCTGGACAGATGGCTGAGTAGTTAGAGCACTGGCTGGGTTTGCAGAGAACCCAGGTTAGAGTCCCAGTGCCTTCATGGTGGGCTCGTGGCCACCTGCTCCAGATGATCCGATAGTCTCTTCTGACCTCTGTGGACACTGCACATACATGGTGCACATTCATATGTGGAGACAAAACATCCACAACCATAAAATCAAAATTAATCTTAAAAAAGAAGGTGGACAGGATGAGAGTCTCAAGCTAATGAACCCTTGCACACATGATTCTTAATTACAGGAGTCAGAGCAGCCAGGACTTAAACTGTCACTTAGTGGAGTGCTAGCTGAAACGTCAGCGTGGCAGCAAGCAAAGCCTACCAGCTCTTTAGTAAAGCTTATAGTAGCTAACCTAGGGTGTGACCCTGACTTACACCAACTCTGTGTGTGTTCTTCATTCACAGAAAAGCTTGCCTGGAGACTTTGACAGCCCTGATCAAATGCTCTGCTGATATTTATTAACTCAGAATGGGCACCTAGAGAAATGTAATTTCTGGAGCACACAGTCAGAATGTGGAGCACACGGTGAAAACACGATGGGGCTGTGGTGGCGCACACCTTTAATCCTAGCATTCAGGAGGCAGAGGCAGGCAGACCTGTGAGTTCCAGGACAGTCAGGCCTACACAAAGAAACCCTATCTTGAAAAGCCAAAAAGAAAAAAAGAAAGAAGGGTTAGGGAGAGATGGCTCAGTAGTTAAGAGCACTGACTGCTCTTCGAGAGGTCCTGAGTTCAATTCCCAGCAACCACATGGTGGCTCACAGCCATCTACAATGTGATCTGATGCCCTCTTATGGCCTGAAAGTGTACATGCAGCCAGAGCAGAGTATACATAATGAATAAATAAATAGATAGATAGATAGATAGATAGATAGATAAATAAAAATTAAAAAAAAAAGAAAGAAGGAAGAAAAAAAAGAAAGGATGAGAAGGATTGAGGAGGTGGAGTGGTAAGGTAGCTATAGACTGATCCTAGAGGTGGCCACATGGTCAGCTGGAAGTCTAGAGAAGAGCACTCCAGACCCCTGATCTGGAGCGCCTTCCGTAGCTGTAGTTCTCCTGCCCAGTCTTAAGAAAGCCTTCACAGCCAGGCGTTGTCATCCTAGCACTTGGAGGACTGAGGCAGGAAGATGAGTCTTCAAGGCCATCTTGAATCTAGATTAGACCTTGTCTCAAAACAGAGAGTGCCTTTGTACTCGCCTTTGGGGTCGCTCCCTATGCTGTATACCATAACAACCATCCTGCCTCACAGAACCACAAACCCACAGAAGGAAGTGGGCTTTGGTGAGCCATGCCTGTAATCCTAACGTTAAGGACTCAGGTAAGAGGACTGCCTCCAGCTGAAGATCAGCCAATGAGTGAGTGAGTGAGCTACAGTGTGAGCCATGTCTCAAAAGTAATCATAAAAAATAACGAACCTCGTGTTTCCTCACAGCCCGAGAAAGAAACCATGATGAGTACAGTTGACGCCACCCAAGCACAGCTTGTTTCTATGCTATGTTCCCCCCCCCCCCCCATTCTGTGACCTTATTGCTGAGGTGTAACTTGTAGCCTAAAGTTAGTGTTTAATTCTATATCATTTCCTTCAGTGCTGCCATATGCTGTTGTTACTTGAGACAGGGCCTAATACTATTTAGACCTGCTTGGCACTTGCTTTGTGAGCAGGCTAGTCTCAACTCACAGAGCCCCTCCTGAGTGATGACACCACAGCCATGACCTCCAGGCTTGCTGTTTCCAAAGACAGGCTGGTCTCCCAGGCGCTGAGGTTATAGTGGGATCTACTGTGCTTGGCACCACAACTCCTTGAACTGAAGATCAGTGGCCTGACTGAGCTGTGTGTTGATTGGGCCCTGAAGGTTCATCTTTTTCTCATGTCTAAATACCCATTCCTTCCCATGGGGATATCATGTCCCACAAGGTGTATAAACCAATCTATGGAGACTCAGGTACCGAGACCTGAGGGAAACAGCCAGAGCGGGGGATTACTGCCCTTGACAAACAGCTTGACCCCAGGGAGCAAAGTTCTTATGACATAGCCTCTTCCAGTGTTTTCCAGGAAAGTGAGGAAATGTCACCTACTGCCCACTCCCTAAGTGAGCACCAGCTTTGGGGAGCTGTTTGGGTTAGCTCTTTAAAAAGGAAAAAGAAAACTTTGATGTGTGCATGTGTGGTGGAGCAGCCATCATGTTACAGTGTCTGGGTGGAGCTGACATGAGGAGCTGGCTCCTTCCACCTCTCTGTGTGGTATGAGACTGAACTCAAGTCATCAGGCTTCCACAGCACGCGCCTTTACCTACGGAGCCAGCCCATTGGCCCAGAGGTGATCATTTTGGAGGTTATTGCAGATACAGCTGTGTTTTGGGATGTTACCACAGTCCAAGATGGCCCTTCCCAGGCTCTTCAGCCTCTTCCTCTGTGCTCCGCATTGAGAGCCCCTCCTGATAGCAGACTGGGCAAGAGCATAAGGATACAGTCCCACTCCTGCCCTGGCCTCAGCAGTTTCCTTCTTGTGTGAGTGGAGCTGGCCTGGGGTTCCTCTGACACCTCACCTTCCAGGTGTGCTTCCTCTGTTTCATTTGCATTAGTGTTTGCATGTGTTTCTACATCTTGCCCTACTTTGTACTTTTACCTCATGGGCTTGAAATAACTCCAGCTGTCACTTGGGTGTAGTAGAAAGCACTGGAGTGTGGGAGTCAACACACCCAGGTCCTGTTCTCATTCTGATAGTACCTGGTTATCTAGCCTTAGCCAGCCACTTACCGTCTTTGCATGCATGCCTTTTTCCAGTGCACAGTGGTTCTGTCTTGCCCAACCCTTGGAGTTGTGCGATTCAAATGAGTGTATATGTGAAAGCACTTTGGAAAAGACCAGGGTACATTTTCTTAAGCTTTTAGGACAGGGAGCAAATTGTGAGGCCTCCAGTATTTATTAGTTGTTTACCTCTCTGAGCCCATTTCCCCATTTATAGATTGGACCAAACTCCACCTCAGAAGATTGTGTGAGGATAAATGCACCAGGTATTTAAAGTGCTTAGAAGTGATGGCATGCCGAAAACCTCACCAAATGAGAATTACGTGCGTTTCTCTTTAATGTCATTTTAAGTTGCCAAATCCTGGAGCTGGAGAGATGGCTCAATGGTTAAGAGCACTGCCTGCTCTTCCAAAGGACCCGGGTTCAATTCCCAGCACCCACATGGCAGCTCACAGCTGTCTGTAACTCCAAGACCTCACACCCTCACATCAGCGCACATAGATTTAAAAATTAAATGAATAAAAACTTAAAAAAAAAAAGTTGCCAAATGCTTTTCCCTATAAGACTTTTCTAATGCTGTGTGTGCAATAGTCCTCACTGCTCAGAAGGCTGAGACAGCAGGATGGCTTCAGCCAGGAGGTAAGGACCAGTTTGAGGACCACAGTGAGACCATGTCTCCAGAATGGCAGGGGAGGGGTCTCTTTAATTTTCTCACTGGCTGGTTGAAGTGAGTTTCATTATTGCTTATTACAGTTAATAGACTAAATCTCCAAGAAGTTAAACTTGGCCAGAACCCAAGCCTTCTGAATCTAAATTGTTCTGCTTTTCTTCTCATCAGCTCCTGAATACCTAAATAGAACCGATGGAAACTGGAAACTTAACCTTCTGCTTTTCTCTTTCAAGTCAACGTTGGTGAGGACTGTCCAGTATTTGATGGCTTGTTTGAATTCTGTCAGTTGTCTACTGGTGGCTCTGTGGGTAAGGAAACAAAAGCTGCTCCTTGGGGCTGGGTTGGGCTGGGCTAGTGCAGTGAGATCTGCCTTTTAGATGAGGCCCTGACCTATGCCCACTAGGATGGTCCTGTGAGGTTTTACTTAGATCTTTGACACAGTACTGACAGGTGTTCTTAACCCTCCTCTCCTGCCCAGACAGCGTATCTACAGGGCCCCTGCAGCCTTTAAGGAGGTGCTGAGATACTGTTTGTAGCAACACTTTGTAAGATGAAGGATCAACATCTGTGTCGTATGAAAAAGGAAAGTCATTAACTTGTGATGCCTTAAGGACAGTTCCACTGCAGCTTCTGAGTTACCTTAGCGTCGCCCTAAACCCTAGCAGATGCAGCCATGCATGGCTTTAGGATGGGGACACATTTTGAGAAATGTGGTGTTAAACAGTTTTGTTGTATAAATATTATAGTATAGACAAATTTAGATGGTATAGCTAACCTCTTGGATATCTAGGCCGTGTGCTTTACATATAGTATGGCGTATTATTTCCCAGGACCTTTATGAATAGAATAATGTGAGATGAAATCAAATACCAGAAAAAAAAGTAGGGGCAGGAGCACAATGGCCCAGCATTTGAAAACACTTACTGCTCTTGCACAGGGGTTTGGTTCCCAGCTAACAGCTAAAACTCCAGTTCCAAGACATCTGATGCCCTCTTCTCACTTGGCGCACTTAACATACATGCAGACTCATACAGCAGTAAACACCGTATGCATGTGTGCCGCAACATTTCTGTTTTAGTTTAGTTTGTTTGGTTTGGTTTTGGTTTAAGACAGGGTCACTGTATATCCCTGACTTACCTGGAACTAAACCCACTAAGTAGACCAGGCTGGCCTCGAACTTGGAGATGCGCCTGCCTCTGCCTCCAGAGTGCTGGGATTAAAGGCGTGTGCCACCATACCTAGCAGCAAATTTTTTTTAAAGTTTTTATTTTTGCTTTTTTTAGACAGGGCCTCTTGTACTCTTTAAAATACTAATGTATGAACCAGGTGTGGTGACAATATGCCTGATTCCATCACTAGTCTGTGGTAGGAGCTTTTAACTGTCTTATTCCACCAGCCTCTTTCCTTTTTTTTTTTTTTTTTTTCAAATCCCATTCTATAGCCCAGGCTGGCATTGTGCTCTAATCGTGTGCCCCTACACTTTAACTTTAAACCGTGTGTAGTATTCTACATATGTTTCTGGTGGCTGCATGGTGATTGCATGCTATGCACACTTTAATAAAATTGGTCCCTTTTGTTGGATCATGCATCACTGTTGCTTTGAATGCTGCTAAAATTAATATTGCTGTCGCTACACATAGGTGTGCATTTGTCTCATCTTCGTGGACCTCTTTGTACTTTGAATCAGTGCTATCCTTCCTTTTTTTTTTTTTTTTAACTGAACCACAGTAATTAATACTTTAACAAATGCATTCAAGGATACTCCAGTGTGTATGCAATACATATAAGTATGCACACTTACTCATTCACTGTGACAGTAAAGATACTCAAAGAATAGTCACCTATACTATTACTGATTGGGTTTTGTTGTGTTTTTTTTTTTCTTCGTGTATGTGGTTTTTTGTTGTTGTTGTTGTTGTTTTTTAAACACTACATAAAATATATATGACCTACCCAATCAGTTTTAGGATATAAATGGGTTATCATCCTTGATTTGAAAACTTCAGCGGTCAGGTTTAGGTTTATTTCCTAATAAAATGAGAAGTGGGTGAGTATTGAATTTTATAGTCTACACTGTATAATAAACTACCTCTCACTGGGTTCTTGGGAGGAAAAGGAATGGTTAATAAGAGGCTTGTGTTCTCTTTCCATGCCCAGCAAGTGCTGTGAAACTTAATAAGCAGCAGACGGACATTGCTGTGAACTGGGCTGGGGGCCTGCATCATGCGAAGAAGTCTGAAGCATCTGGCTTCTGTTACGTCAATGACATCGTCTTGGCCATCCTGGAGCTGCTAAAGTATGCCTGCCTGGCCTTGTGTCTTGGAGGACCACTTAGGCCAGGTTCCCCCTTCCCTTTCCCTCTGGGCTTGCTTCCCTAGTTCCCTTTTCTTGTGGTGTGCTGGCTAGGATGTGTTCCATGAGTGTCTCTGGCCATCCTCTCCCTGACGGGGTCTTGGTTTGATCTGAGCCCACGGCAAGATCTGGGGCAGGCGCTGCTCAGACCCTGCCTCCAGAGAGCCGTTGTGTGACTGGAGTTGACCCTGGCTGTAGAGTAGGAAGATCGGACATGGTCGGCTTGGTCAGGCCTCTGGAGACACCCGGCCGCTCTTCCACCTTCCTTCAGCCAGTTTCCACGTCTCTGGTGCTTAGAGATACCTGAGGGAGGCAGCTGGCCCGGTAAGCTGGGACCTGGCGCCCTTGGCGCGTCCCATCCCCAGAGAGCCCCAGGCCGCTAACTGCCTTCTGCCCTAGGTACCACCAGAGGGTGCTGTACATTGACATTGACATTCACCACGGCGACGGCGTGGAAGAGGCCTTCTACACCACGGACCGGGTCATGACCGTGTCCTTCCATAAATATGGAGAGTACTTCCCAGGAACTGGGGACCTACGGGTGAGAACTCCCTTTCGGGACCAACCAACTCACCGTCAGCTCTAACTCTCCTACCCTGTGCCACTGAAAACCACTTCTTGCCTCATTGCCACTCAGCATATCAGCAGTTGTCTGGGGCACCTTTACCATCTCTCCTTCTTTACTCTGGAAGAGCGATATTAGGGCACAAGGGGTCAAAAGAACCCAGGTTTTCTAGTTCATTGTCGCTGCCTCCTGATCACAGCTGGGCCCCCTCACACTGTTAAAGTCCCTTAAGCTTGAATTTGGAGTGAGATGACTCTTGGGTGGCATCTCAAAAGGTCCTTTATTCTAGGTCACCTTCCCCTTTAGCAGTATGACTGAAAGCAATGGACTCTCCCCAAAACACACGGAAGCCTGAATTTTACATAGAACAGTTCATGGACTCGTGCCGTTCCTGAGGCTGCTCCATCTGTTTCTGTTAGCATGAATATAGTGAGATCTGTTTCCCCTGCCAGTTGCCCTTAGGTGGAAAATGCTACTAATTAAGTTGTTTGATACAGTGAACATTCAAATAAGTAGCTTTTACTGTTTTGAAGTTAAGTGGAAGAAGCTTTCTTCTCTGCCTATTGTCCTCCACAGCTTCCTAGAAAAGGCCAGAATAAAGGTAGAGGAGAGTACATACAGTAAAACCCTGGCCAGAGTTGTGGGAGGAAGGCTCGCTCTTGGCTAGAGGCAGGGACCCTGTGCTGTGGGGCAGGCTGTTAAGTCTAGCTCGGGAGTACGGGCGGTGTGAGCTGGCCTTGCTAAAATCTCATGCTCTCAGCTTGTCTCTCATAGAACCACTACCCCTCTCTTAGCCTTCCAACCCCATCTTTGAGGCCCCTTCTGTTTTTGTCTTTCAATTTTATTTTAATGTCCCTTTTGATTAGGATATTGGGGCTGGCAAAGGCAAGTACTATGCTGTTAACTACCCGCTCCGCGATGGGATCGATGATGAGTCTTACGAAGCCATTTTCAAACCAGTAAGTGCCTTGGTTCACCCCGTGGGCTGCTCTTGGGATTGCTCTAGGGGAAGATGGCAAAGCACCCGAGGCAGCTCAGGTTGCTCCTCACAGTGGCTCCATGGGAAAGGAGAAGTATTTCCAATTTTGACTGTCATGTGGTGATGGGAAACAAACTATGCAATTTGCTTCTGCCTTCTGTGAGTGTGGCCATTTGCTCAATACAATACTATGTAAGGTACAATCTTTGTGAGAGGTAAACAATATTTACCCAACAGCCTGTGGTCGGTTGTTGTGTGACAGAGAACCCACAACAGACTGGAATCTGGCTTAGTGAAGCATGCAGTTGTATTGGGATTACTGACGGGAGTGTTGGTTAATAGAGTACCCTTAGGAAGTGACTGAAAGACAGTTGTGTCACCAAGGCCTACCCCAGCATGCAGGACAGCTCACAAAGCTGGGCACCTGGAGCATACTGCCCAGCCTGCAGGCAGCTCAACAGGTTGGAGAGCATCCTTTCCAGGTGCTTGAGTTGGTCTCAACCTTTTCCAGGCAGTTAGCTGGTCTGATCTGAGAATCTTTTACTATTTACTGTGGCAGGGAGCAGCCCTAGGGAGTTTGTTCAAGTTTCAGGAACTTCCTGAAGCTATTTTAATTCTGTTTGTTCAAGACAGGATTTCTTTGCTTCCCAGACTACTGGGATGACAGGCATACGCCACCACACCTGGCTTGAAGAATTTCATTTTTATTTATTTATTTATTTATTTATTTATTTATTTATTGCTTTTTTAGAGACAAGGTTTCTTTGTTTAGCCTTGGCTGTCCTGGACTCGCAGTGTAGACCGGGCTGGCCTCTCACTCACAACGATCCACCTGCCCCTGCCTCCCAAGTGCTGGGATTAAGGGCATACACCACCACACCCAGCATAGAATTTAAATTCTTTTAAAGATTTGTTAATTTATTATTATGCATATAGCGCTCTGCCTGCATGTGCACCTGCATGCCAGAAGAGGGCATCAGGTCACATTATAGGTGGCTGTGAGCCACCATGTGGTTTCTGGGAATTGAACTCAGGACCCCTGGAAGAGCAGCCAGTGCCCTTAACCTCTAAGCCATCTCTCCAGCCCCAGAAGAGTTTAACTTTTATTAACAGAAACTGTTAGTAAACTATTTAATGTAAGTCATGTGGTCATTCAGAAAGCGCCCACTATGTGCTCACTAGTAAAGATGACAGAAGTGCCAGGCGTGGTAGCATACTCCTTTAATCCCAGCACTTGGGAGGCAGAGGCAGGCAGGTCACTGTGAGTTCAAGGCTAGCCTGGTCTACAAAGGGAGTCCAGGACAGCCAAGGCTACACAGAGAAACCCTGTCTCAGAAAAAAGAAAGATGACAGAAGCTTCAGGTACAGGTTCCTGAGTAGCATTATGTGCTTAGGTTTAAGAATAAAATATGTGTTAAGTGGTGGTGGCACATGCCTGTAATCCCAGCACTCTGGAGGCATGTGGGTCACTGTGAGTTCCAGGCCAGCCTGGTCTACAAAGTGAGTCCGGGACAGCACAGCCAGGGCTACGTAGAGAAACCCTGTCCCGAACCCCCCCCCAAAAAGAATAAAATATGCAAAAATAAAGTAGCTGTATGTGGTTTAAGTCTGTAGAGAGAAGTGAGTAGAGCAGATGCAGCTAGAGGTTGGGAAGCTTCTGAAAGGAAGCAGCTTGGGAGCTTGGCAGTTAAAAAAGGAAAAGTCTTGTCTACCACACAGTATCGGGGAGATGAAAAGGAAGAAAATGCTATACCAGTCCTTTCCACCTCTGAACCTCACACACTCTTTTTGAGATTGATGATAACCAAGGTCTATCTCTTTAGGTCATGTCCAAAGTAATGGAGATGTTCCAGCCTAGTGCAGTGGTCTTACAGTGTGGCTCAGATTCCCTGTCTGGGGATCGGTTAGGTTGCTTCAATCTGACCATCAAAGGTGAGACCGGGTAGCACTCACACAGGTGGGCAGGGTCTGCTGGGTACCCCTGTAAACCAACACCTCTTTTCCTTCCTAAGGGCATGCCAAGTGTGTGGAGTTCGTCAAGAGTTTCAACTTGCCTATGCTAATGCTGGGAGGAGGTGGCTATACCATCCGTAATGTCGCTCGGTGCTGGACTTATGAAACAGCCGTGGCCCTGGACACAGAGATCCCTAATGGTATTAGCTGCAGGGCCAAGCTGGGCCGGGTGGGAGCTGGACCTCATGTCCCTTCGTTTACAACTTCTTTTCCATTTGGTCATAAGGCCTCTCTTGCTCACACTGAGGCTCCCGCCTGTTCTCTCTAGGCACCCTGTAACCATCAGTTTCCCCTAGTCTTGTCTTCTCTCCTGCTTGTTTTTGCTCTGGACATTATCAACTGTTTACATGTTTGGGGTTTCCACTGCATAGGCTAGTAAGCAGGTGGCTCCTCCTAGTGACACATACTCCACTGATATTGATTCTAGAGAATAAAGATTAAAATTCTGCACTGGGCATGGTAGCACACAGCCTGTATGTAATCCCAGTACTCTGGGAGGCAGAACCAGGCAGATCTCTGGGTTCGAGGCCAGCCTGGTCTACAGAGTAAGTCCAGGACTGCCATGGTTACACAGAGAAACCCTGTCTGGAAAAACCAAAAGGGAAAAAAAAAAGGCAGGGTGTGGTGGTGCATGCCTTTAATCCCAGCACTCAGAAGGCAGAGGCGCAGGACAGTCAAGGCTACATAGAGAAACTGTCTCAAAAAACCAAGAAAGAAAGAAAAAAGATGAAAATTCTGACCAGGCACAGTGGGTCCTAAGTAATCCCAGCCTGGCCACAGAAAGACCCTGTCTCAAAAAAAAAAGGAGCAGAAGACACATTGGCTGTGTCCTGACTGTCCTCTCCTGTGCTCCCCCAGAGCTACCCTACAATGACTACTTTGAATACTTTGGACCAGATTTCAAGCTTCACATCAGCCCTTCCAATATGACTAACCAGAACACTAACGAGTACCTGGAGAAGATCAAGTGAGTGTGTTGTCAAGTTACCTTCAGTTCCAGTAGGCCAGGCCCTGGATGGTTTCTAACCATCTGCCCTCTCTGTAGGCAGCGGCTCTTTGAGAACTTGAGGATGTTGCCCCATGCCCCTGGGGTCCAAATGCAGGCAATACCTGAGGATGCCATCCCAGAGGAGAGCGGTGATGAGGACGAAGAAGACCCTGACAAACGCATCTCCAGTAAGACCTAGATCTGGGGCCTGTACCTTGCTCAGTAGGCGGCTCTAGACTTCCCTTCGTTTCTCATCTCCAAGCAGCCCAGCTGTTAAGAAACCTTAGCTTTGAGACCCCTTCCCCCCACCTGTCTTGGTATCTTTGATGGGAGGCGCTGGCATCTTTTGAAGGATACTTGGGAAGGCATTGGGCATAGATCCTGAAATGGCCCCTTGCTTTTATACTAATGCTTCTTTACTGCCTCCCAGTCTGCTCTTCTGACAAACGAATTGCCTGTGAGGAAGAATTCTCCGATTCAGATGAGGAGGGAGAAGGTGGTCGCAAGAATTCATCTAACTTCAAAAAAGCCAAAAGAGTCAAAACAGAGGATGAAAAAGAGAAAGATCCAGAAGAGAAAAAAGGTGGGTCTGGATTGGACCAGAATTTAGGTCTATGTAGGGCTCAGGAAGAAGCTGACCCAGACCCAGCCAGCTCCTTTGGAGCTTTTATTGGGTTTGAGCCTTTCAGTGGTTTCTAGAAATGACAAGACCCACAAAACAATGACACCCTTGGTGTCTGCTGGCTGGTTGAGCCTGCCTCTCACATACCACCCAAGCTCTTTTCCCAGCACTTTGCCCTGTTTCCCAGGGGGCTGCTTCTGCCTGTGTTCTGGCTGAAACAGGCCTGGAAACCGGTTTAACCAGTTTGTTTTCAAGGCCTGGGATGGGCTTTTCATTTTTATATAACCAGTGAAGTGTAGTATTGAAGTAGGGGTTTCAGAATGGTGTCCCACCGCTTGGCCTGGGTCTCTTCAGATGAGGCCTTTAACCATACCTTTGCTCTTATGTTCTAGAAGTCACAGAAGAGGAAAAAACCAAGGAGGAGAAGCCAGAAGTCAAAGGGTGAGGAGTGAGCTGTTGATCACCCTTTTGTGTCCTACCACTGAGAGAGAGAAGGGAAGAAACCGGGACAGCTGGTCCAGCTTACAAAGGCCTCTTTCAGGGTCCAGTCTGTATGTCTCTGCATAACTAGGAAGCTCCTTACCCCAGCCGTCACCTGGGCAGCCGGGGTCTATAGCCATTCTTGTGTGGTACGTGTTCTCACGCATGTCTCTTCTCTCCACAGGGTCAAAGAAGAGGCTAAGTTGGCCTGAGCAAGATCTACAGCTCTGACCTCTCTCCCAATCTCTCAGATTTTATATTTTCTATTCCTCTGTGTATTTATATAAAATATATTAAATATAATGTCCCCAGGGACTGAGTAGGGACCAGAGCCCAGGGCAGTGGTGCTGGGAGAACTCTTCCCAAAGCTACATGGTCCATCTGCCCCAGGTTTTTAAGTTTTGAACAATGTAGGGTCTGAAAACAACTGCAAGACAAGATCCTGAACTGCCAAGTGCCTGCTTAGGAGCTCTGTTAAGATGCCCTTATTAAGTTTTCTAGATGGGGTGACCAGGTCTTCTGGAACCCCTTATTCAGGCTTAGATACCATCAGCCATCTTTAGGTTGGTTCTGTTTATACTTTCCCACTGGTCTCAGGCAAGCAGAAAAACTTATCTTCCCCCAATTCTGCAGGTGGAGGTTGTTAGCCTAGCTTTCTTTTTGAGATATTTTCATTTTGTGAGACTCTTTGTAATAAAACAGCACATTTCTGTACCCTCCTGCGCTTGTGTCAGCAGTGTCCCTGGTTGGCTTCACTTCCTTGGCTTACCTGTTTGCTCACCCTATGCCCCAGAAGACCACTCAGGAAAGCACCAACGGGACAACATTTATTCCTTTTCCAAATGTTACAGTAAATCCAGGTGGCAGAGAACGGTTTTAGCAGTTAGAAAAAAAAAAGGTACAAATCCAGGGTTTGACCATTAGAAGTTATTTACAACGATGGGAGAGGGGGAAGACAACAAGAAGTTGGTTCACATTACAGACCTCCCTCCCGCCCAGAGCCTAATACTTGCTTACCAAGTCAGAGACATGGTTGATTCACAAGCTGGAGGTTTGAACTTGAGTAAGACATTTATAAAAACCCAGGCAGGGGCAGTGTCCTCCCCAGGTGCCACTAGGCACAGCACAAGAGACTGAAAACTCAACAAGGGAAAAGGCTGGACATTCAGGGTTTGGGACGTGGGATAAACAAAACGTACTTGGAAAAGAATTGGGAGGAAAGCCAGCAATTGCCTTCTGCAGGGGTGGGGCCTGGGAAGAAGGTAGGGACAGGAGCATCTCACATCACTAACCTAACTCAGGGCAACAGGGAAACTGTAAGGGACCATCTTCAACTGGCCTTAAGAGTAAGACCAAATGGCTGATGGGAGAATCCACAGGAGGGAGAAAGGGAACGTGGCTGGGGAGGGGGCAACAAACCCCTTCCTTTCTGGGCACAGGAAGGCAGCCAGGGCACCGGGTCCAGGCAGTGACCTCACAAGGACAGCACAGTTTTTGCAGCTTAGAGATCACCCACCTGCCCCCACCCAGCTACTCCTGCTGCTCAGCACTGGCAGATGCAGGGCCACTCTCGGGCCCTGAGGGAGTGGATGGCTCTGCAGCCTGGGGCCCTGCCTCCTCTTCCGTGTCTCCTCCCTTGGAGGCATCGCTAGCCTCTGCCCCCTTGGCCTGGGGCTCTTGGCTTTCAGGGGTGGCAGCTGCCTTCCCTTCTTGGGCAGTGCCCTCGTCGCTGCAGGCGCTGATTTCCCCCTGCTCCTGCTCTTCCTCTGTGGGTGAGGAGGCCGAGGAGTCGCCCCCGCCCTCCTTCCGATTTCTCTTGAAGGACAGGCCGCTCAATTTGAAAGGCTTCTTGAAAGAGAATTTCTTCTTCTTCTTGGGGGTCTCCTTGGGGGCGACCTCCCCCTTGGCCTCAGCTTCCTGGCTAGGGGGCGCTGGCTCGATGGCATCACCAGTAGCCCCAGCTGCCTCATCTGTTCCGTTCAAGGGTGGTGACTCCCCTTCACCCTTGGGGGTTAAGTCTCCATTGCTTTTCACGTGGCCATTCTCCTGCGGGGCAGAGGAGACAGCAGTCAGGGCCGGGGCCCTTCTCCCCTCCCCCAGCCTACTTCTGGCCCTTCGAAGGCTACGGAATCCCACTGCCTGCCGGGGTCTGCACCAACCATGTCTGGCTTTGGCCTCGCTCCCGTGCAACATCGTCCTCGCCCCTCACGGGCGCGCGGGGACGGGCGCAGCCAGCAGGAGGCGCTGGGGGACGGGCCCCCACCCCCCTCCCCCGGGGCGCGCTCTCTATTTTCCGCGCGGAACCTCACCGGGCCAGGGATCCTGGGCTGGCGGGCAAGCCTTGCCGGGCGCTATTGGGCGGGAAGCAGTCCCCGGGGCGCTGCCTCCCTGCACCTGGACGGCCTATTTTCCCAGGCTCGCGCTTTGTGTGAACAGCCCCCACCCACCCCAGAGTCTCGCCACATCTCTGCTCCCTCCCCGCCGCTTCAAAAACCACCGCGGCCCGCCGAGATCCGGGCTGTAGATGGGGCGCCCTGGGCGCCGAGCACCAGTCCCGGGGCCCCAGACGCCCCCTTGGCGCGGCCTAGCAGCGCCTTTGTTCCCGCGCGGCCTTCGGGGCGGCCTGGGGGCAGCGCCCGCGGTCCGGGCGCGAACAAAGAAGGCGAGGAGCCCGGCCGGCGCCCCCTCCTGCCCCTCCCCTCGTTCGCCCGCGGGGGCTGCGGCGCCGAGAACAAAGGGACCGGGCGGGGGAGGGGGCGCCGCGTGTCCCGGGCCGGACAAAGCGCGCGGCCCCGGCCCTGGGCCCCAGAGGGGGCGAGGCGCGCGGGCAGGGGGCCGGGGCCCACCGCGCCGAGCGCACCCACCTGTCCGTTGGCCTTCGTGGGGGAAGCGCCCGCTGCCTCCTCGGCGGTCACGTCGCCCCGGGGAGCCTTAGAGCTCTGGCTGCCCATGATGGGGGTCTGCTGGGGGCGCCCGGAGCCGCCCCGCGCTGGCGCCGCAGGGGATAGTTCGGTTGGGATGGCCCGGTGGGCCGAGGGGTGGAGCTGCGTCGAGGGGGAGGGGTACGGGGGGGCAAAGCTCGCTGCACCCCCGCTCCGCAGCCGACCCGCTAGCTGCGCCCGCCGCTGCTGCGCTCCGCGCCAGAATGCCGCCCGTCGCCCGCCGAGCTGCCTATATGTACGCGCCCGGGGCTCGGGGCGGGGCCGGACATTTAAATGAGCACCCAATCGGGGGCGGAGGCGGGGTCGGGCCTGAGCCCGGGCCCCTCTCGTGCAGTGGGCAACGCCAGCCGTCTGGTTCCCCCAACACACCACACTACCAGGGGAGGTAGGGTTCCGTGTGGGAAGGAGAGGTTCCTGATCCCGCCGGGAGATGGACTAGGAGGAGGCCGTCGATGAAGAATCATCCAGTCATCCCCTGCTCACACCGCCCCACTTTCAGCTTGACTCCTGCTCCACAGTGGAGAGGTCCCCCATTCACTGCTTCTAAACTGGCTCCTTGAACTCTTGGAAGGGCTCACGTGTCCAGACTCGTCCAGACGCCTGGCGCTGAGTTATGCTCTAGAAATTTGTCCAAAACTCCCGCAGCACCCCCCCCCCCATCCTCTGAGTTAGGCAACCCCTCCGGCCAGAAGTCAATTCCCACCCACGTCCCTGCGGGTCTACTGCAGCCAACCTGGGGGGCTGTGCTAACACTGGGTCACTCGGGTCAGAATGGTGAGATCCAAGAGTCAGTCCGTTAGTGGCCAGTTCTTACCTCGAAGTCTGGATCCATTACCAAGTCCACGGCTTGTGTGTGTGTGTGTGTGTGTGTGTGTGTGTGTGTGTGTGTGTGTGTGGTGCGCGCGTCCATGGCAGGGGAAGGGGTGGTGTGTGTGTCTGTGTGTGTGTGTGTATGCCCTTGACCAAAAGTCATTGCATCTTCATCCCCCTTTGTAAGCAAAAGAGCCTGGGGCTCAGAGATGCTGACTTGGATCTGACCTGGGCCTGCTTTCCCCTCCCCTCAGGCCTGTGCCCGTAGTCTGAGGCTTCCCCAGTGACACTCAACAGACTTCTTCAGACACCAGTTCCTGAAAGTGACTGAAGACTTTCCTCCACACCTGAGGCACACCATTAGGGCTAACCTCCCCCCCAACCCCCCCCCCCAACCTACCCTGTTTGAAGACTTTGGTGCTTTTCCATTTCCTTCTTTGGACCAGGTAGGCCAGTGAGAACCCCAGTGTCTTTAGTTGGGCCCGGATAGATGTTTGGGCACGCACTGCTGCTTCCTCTTGTCCCCCAGTAGAAAAGGGATGGGGGATAGAGGCAGCCAAGTGTTTCGAAAGAAAGGCTGCATCCTGAATGGCTCAATATGTCCCTCCCTCCGAGGGGAGGCCTCCTGGGAGGCCAGAGGCTGTGAGGTATGGACTGTTTCCGGGGCCTGAGAAATCAGGGAGCTGACCACAGAGGGATTTAGTGGTTTCTACGCTCTCTTTACTCCTCTGTCCCTCGTTCCCACCCTGACTCTGACACTCCAGGACTAGCCTCTTTTTCATCTTACCCCTGGTTCAGAATAGGAAAGTGCCATGCCCAGCTGCTATCTGTAGCTGAGTGGGGGAAAAAAAAAAACCCCTGCAGGAATTTCCTGTTGAGACATGGGGCTGTCCAATGAGGGTGAGGGGCAAGAATTACTTGGAGATAGGGAAGGGCACCGTGTCCCCACTGCAGGCCCCTCATAGCCCAGGACCTCTATCTGACCTGCTCTCTGTCACAGCTACACTAGGAGACCCACAGTGCTGCCAGCCGCTGCCTGTACTGACTAGCAGGATTCAGAGGGCGTGGGTGTGAGTCCTGGAAGGGGTGAGGTCAGAGGTTAGGTAGGACTAGATCTCAAGGCTTCTGTTCTCCAGGCACCGCCTGGTGGGGACAGAGACAAGTGTCTGGGAAGATCCCCAGGAGGGAAGGCCATCAGGGCTAAAAGACCCCCAACTGCCCAGAGCCCCCTAAGAGCCTGGTTGACAGTGGAGGCTCTGCATCTTTCACCAGGAGGCTGAGGAAGGGGTGCCAGGCCCCCGCATATCTAGGTCCCAGCAGAATCTGACTCATGGAAAAGGAAAGAGGCCGGGGCTGTGGAGGCCGCGTACAGCAGCCCCCATGGCCTCCTGTCCACACTGTGGCTCCTTTCTCCCCAGCTGCTGCCAACGCGGACAATGCTCCCATTGTTCTAGGAGTCCAGGGCCTATGAGCAACTGTGTCTGCTTGCTGTGTGTGGCTCCGTATGGCTTTGTGATTGTGTGTGTGTGTGTGTGTGTGTGTGTGTGTGTGTGTGTGTGTTGTGTGTATGTGTGTGTGTGTGTGTGAGAGAGAGAGAGACAGACAGACAGACAGACAGACCCTAGGTGGGTACGTTTGTTATTGTACAAATGTTGGTTCTGCATCTTTGTTTGGTTCAGTATATTTAAGAGTTAGAGAGCTTTGGTGACAGCCGGTGCCTCTTTGAGACTTTCTGGTTGGAGTCTTGGACTTCCTCGAGGCAGAGGCAGAGGCAGGGGGATTGCTGTGAGTTCCAGGCCAGCCTGGTCTACAGAGAGAAACCCTGTCTCAAACACACACACAGAGAGAGAGAGAGAGAGAGAGAGAGAGAGAGAGAGAGAGAGAGAGTGTGCAAAATAAAGAAAATGGCATTTGTGAAGGATGCCCTTGGGATCGGAGGAGACTTCCAAGGGCGTTTGGTTCTCTCCAGGCTCCAGGGAATGCTGCTTGGCGTAGCCTGGATCCCAGCTGCAGGATCCACATCCCCCGAAACATCTTCCTGACCAGAAACCCCAGATCTAGCCTGGGCCAGCATCTCGCTTGGCTCCATAGCTGGTGTTCTCTCTTCTTTGGCCTCAGTTTACTGACCTGTACAGTGAGTGAGCTCCTTATCCATGCTCATGAAGACATACTGGGAGCCAGGCGTGGTGGCGCGCGCCTTTAATCCCAGCACTCGGGAGGCAGAGGCAGGCGGATTGCTGTGAGTTCGAGGCCAGCCTGGACTACAAAGTGAGTCCAGGACAGCCAAGGCTACACAGAGAAACCCTGTTTCAAAAAACCAAAAAAAAAAAAAAAGACATACTGGGATCTCCTCCTCACACTACGGGTCTGTGTTGACACACTACAGAGTTGTGTGGTCACGGGGAGTTTTCTATCCAGGAGGAGAGACAATGCAGTGATTTGAGGAAGAGCCTGATTCCAGGTTGGATGAGGGGCCCTTGGGCCTTGTGGTGGAAGAGCTTAGATTAGGGGTACACGGTGGAAGCAGTGAATTTCCTGTGCAGGTAGGGGTTGAAGGAAGAGCCTAGCCTGGGACAAGTCTGGGAGATACGACCTTAGGATACAGAGACTGAGTGTAGAGACAACGGGGAGAGGGGGATGCCGCCCCTCCCTTCCTGTTTTGGATGACAGCCAGTGGCTGAGGCTGGGCATCCTAAAGGAGTTTGGAGAGTTGCTGAATCTTGTTTGAGGAGGTCCAAGGGAGGTCCAGGAGATCATCAAGTGACATGCACATATTTCCTGAGCCAAAGGCCAGAGCCTACAGTGCAGCTAGTGACCTCAGAGGGACAACGGGCCAGTTTGAACGCACAACTAACGGTGGGGGTGGGGGTGGGGGTGGGGGGAGTCAAGGGCCTCTGATTTCTGCTGTGTGAGGTCATCCAGGAAGTACCCAGGCTTCGGGAGCACTGCCTGGGTGGGGCAGGCCTCAAGGGAGGGCCTGAGAAGAAACCAGCTGACTGAGACAAGAACTTCCAGAACGGAGATTGAAGGAGATCCCTGAGCACAGGAGAGATCTTCAGACAGATGGCAATGGTGTTGACTGAATACATTGTCCTAGCATCCGGGAGGTACAACCCTCACAGTTCCCATTGTCACAGAAAGCTGAAGCCTAGCACAGGAGCTTCTGTGGGGAGTAGGCTGAAAACAAGAAGCCAGCACCAGAAAGAAAACAACAACAACAACAAAGAACAACAAAAAACTGTTTTCCTGATACTCAGAAACAAAGGGACCAAGCATTGGGCTCAGCAGGAGGCATCCAGAAAAACACTTTTTAGGTGATGAGAGCGGTAAGGGACTTGGTGTAGAGAGAAGCCCAGCAAGGACAGGACCCTCAAATCCTGACTTCTGGGCCCAGGGTTCCCTCTCATGGTCCTGGCATCTCTGGGGTCCAGCTCAGTTATCAGCAGATATCGGCTCTGTAATCTCCCGGTCCGTTCTGAGCCTTGAGAGACTGAGTGGATTCTGGACTGCTTCGGGGGAGTTCTGAAAATTCCCTTTCGCAATCTTAGACTGTCCTGAACTTTTGTTTTTCGCTTTATTTTGTTTTGTTTTTCCTTCCCCTTCCTTTCCTTTCAAGTGTATATGTAGGGGTTGGAGGTGCTACTGGTGCCAGGGCAGGGTGGATGGCACATATGCCGATTGGATGGCACATTCTCTGCCCGGTTCAGTTCTGCGGGGCTTGGTTGCCCTGATAGCAGAGCCTCGTGCTCCTGGCTCAATTTCCCAAGCTTTATGAGGTCACCAGAAATTCAACCCAGTTATCTGGGTTGTGTGGTGCCGGCCCTTGCCCCAACTCCCTCCCTCCTTCGTGACTTTTAATTTCTTTTCAACTCTTGGGCACCTTTGAGGAAAGACTATCCGGGACAGTGGAATCCGGATTGCTTATAACTTTCCAGCCAAAATCCCCCACGAAGGGGAAGTCCCTCTGACAGGGAAACTGAAACTCGCAGTCCCTCTCCAGTCCTGCCGTTTCCTCTCTATAGTCCCCTTGCCGGCCTTTCCCCTCTCCTCCTCCAGTCAGACTCTGCCCCCAGGTGGATCTAAGCCACAAGCCAAGCTGCCTTCCAGTTTTGTAACTGTAGGCAAGTTTCCTCCCCTAAAGCCATGTTCTGCTAGCTCTGTCAAATGAGGACCCTGGGAGCCACTCAGGTCGCCACAAGGTGTGGTGCTCCAGCATCAGGTAGCTCTAGGGTCTCTACATCCACATCTGTGAAATGGGACTAGGGCGGTACCCAACCCTTAGCGCTATCTACTGTGAGTTAGATGAGCCAGGGCAGCTGTGAGAGCCGGGGGAAGCCTGCAACGCCAGCATTCATATCCTGGAGGCTTTCTGGGAGGTTCCCTTCTCCCCTAGACCCATTGAGCTTCAGCTCACGGCTATTCCCTCACAGCTGAGCTTCCTCCCACCTCAGAGCATCTGAACACACGCCCCTTCCCTCTGCAGAGAAAACCTCTGACTTTCCACTTTTCTCTGTTTTATAGTGTATGCATGTGTCTGTGTGTGTGTGCTACTGTGTGTCTCTGTATTTATAGGTGTCTCTGTTTGTGTGTGTGTGTGTGTGTGTGTGTGTGTGTGCTTGTGTGGGTGTGTGTCTGTGTGTGACATATGCATGTGGAGTTCAGAGTATGAGTCCCCAGGATGGAACTCAGGCTGTCAGGCTTTCATGGAAAGCGACTTCATCTGCTAAGCCATCTCCCTGGTCCTCTACTTGTTGTTATTGTTGTTTTGTTTTGTTTTGTTTCGTTTTGTCAAGACAGGGAATCCCTGTGTAGCCTTGGTTGTCCTAGACTCGACTTGTAGACCAGGCTGGCCTCGAACTCACTGCCTGCCTCTGCCTCCCGAGTGCTGGGATTAAAGATGTGCGCCACCACCGCCCGGCCCAGGGCTACTTTCTAATGCAGCTTGCTCAACTTTTGCTATTTCAAAGTCTGGCATGTAATCTGGGAGGCAGAGGCAGGCATATCTCTATGAGGCCAGCCTGGTCTACAAAGTCAGTCCAGGATAGCCAGGGCTACACAAAGAAGCCCTGTCTCATAAAACAAACCAAAGCAAGAACAGAGTTTGGGATGGAACCCAGTTATCTGAGCCAGCCTAAGCCATTGTCATGTAGACAAGGTATTTACACCAGCACTGCGACGCACCCCAGCTCCCTGAAATGCACCCCAGCTCCCTGAGATGCACCCCAGCTCCCTGAGATACACCCCAGCCCACTGAGATGTACCCCAGCCCACTGAGATGCACCCCAGCCCCCTGAGATGCACCTCAGCCTCTGAGATGCACCCCAGCTCCTTGAGATGCACCCCAGGTCCCTGAAATGCACCCTACCCCACTGAGATGCACCTCAGCCTCTGAGATGCACCGCAGCCCCTGAAGATGCACCCCAACCCACTGAGATGCACCCCAGCCCACTGAGATACACCCATGACCTTGTCTCAAAAAACCAAATAAATAATAAAAAATAAAATAAAAAAGAAAGAACAGGAGATACTACGCTCTTCTCTAACAATGCCACAAGTACCAGGACACAGAGGGACCCATTAGAGACAAAGTATGAATCGAGAAGGCAGAGCCAGGGACTCCAAGCATGACGCTGGACAAGGCACACCTGGAGGGCGAGTCAGTGAGGAAGGACGGACCCTGGAGTAGGGTAGCCTCAAGGCTGAGGGAAGAAACAGTTTCTGGAAAGAATGAACGATCTATCCACTTGGCAAATGCGATGACAGGCCGTGGGAAAGGTCAACGGAGGAGGGAGGTTGAGGATGTGGCTGAGGGTCTGGCTTGGGCCACTGGGTTAAGGGTTGAAATGTGACAAAGGGCAAAGCCTCCAGCAGAGCAAGGGACTGTGTGTGGAAGCAAGACCGTCTAGGTCACAAGGACTTGAAGTGCCTTTGGGACATCACTAGGATCTTCAAGTTTGGAGTAAAAATATGGAGAGGGAGAGAGGGAGAATCTGTGTCTCCTCTCACCTGTCCTATGTTTATGAGAGACTGTGTGGTGCTAACTGAGATTGTTGTGTTTTTTTTTGTTTTGGTTTGGTTTGGTTTGGTGTTTTTGAGGCAAGGTTTCTCTGTATAGCCCTAGCTGTCCTAGACTTGCTTTGTAGACTAGGCTGGCCTTGAACTCACAGAGATCTGTTTGCTTCCCTGCGTTCTGGAATTATAGGTGTGTGCCACTGCGCCAGGCAGGCACGATGGTGACTGAGATTTCTGTCCCCAGCCCAGACCTCTGTCCTGGACTCTGGTGCCTTTTAAAGGTCACTCTGGATGTCCCCGTAGAGATCTATAGGGCACAGACAAACAGGCCCAGGGTAAACAGATTGGAAAGGACAGTGAGAAACAAGAAAGCCAGAGAAGGGTTGCAGCGGTCTAAAGAAAAGCAGGGCGAAGTCAGGCATTGTGGCGCATGCCTTTAATCCCAGCACTCGAGAGGCAGAAGCAGGCGGATCGCTGTGAGTTCGAGGCCAGCCTGGTCTACAAAGTGAGTCCAGGACAGCCAAGGCTACACAGAGAAATCCTGTCACAAAAACCCATAAATAAATAAATAATAAATAAACAAATAAATAAGAAAAGAAGGGCAGCTGGCTCTGGCTGAGGGAAGGACCATTAAGTCTAGACTAGAGAAAGCTAGTAGGTGGTGACAAGTGAAGCATGTGGCCTGGACTTTGCTGGTCTCAGGAGGTGGGCACTGCCTCTGTCATTACTTTCTTTTTGGCCTTTGCCAGCCAGCCTGGAGCTTACTTATATAGACCCACCTGGCCTCAGACACACAGAGATCCCCCTGCCTCTGCCATCTGAGTTCTAGGATTAAAGGCATGCACCACCATGCCTGGCACCGACTGAGTGTCTCCTTTTTTAAATTTTTGTAATTTTTTTATTTTTTGAAACAGGGTTTCTCTGTGTAGCCTTGGCTATCCTGGACTCCCTTTGTACCACTGAGTGTCTTTATCAGGATGGCAGCCCTAAGTCTTTTCTTCTTGCCATGGGTCCTCGCAGCAACACCTTCACGGGGAAGGTGTGAGCAGAACCGCTGCTGGCCTCGGTACCACATAGAAGCCGGGAGAATGTGTCTGAGAAAGCCCAGACAGGTGCCTGAAGGCCATGGCCCTCCCTACTTTACAGCCTGCTCATGGCTCTCAGTTTCCTCCTGCATTAAGTCCAACCCCGTGCTCTCCACGGCTCTGACTCTCAGCTGACCTTAGCTGGAAGGCAAACCTAGTTGCATGTCTGATGGCCCCTCACTGACTGAGGTGAACCCGTCATCTCTCCTTCCCAGAATGCTCTCTGTGCACACCCCACCCCCTACCCCCAAGGGCTTCTCAGCTATCAAGAACCACAGCTCAACGGATCTCTGGAGCCTTCCTGACCCTTCAGAGGACCTGCTGTGCCCCACACAAGCTTTGTCACCCTCCCCTCCGGAGACCCTTTCACTCAGCTGGCCTGTGTAGAGACCTTTCTTTTCTGGCACATCCTGCCTGCCTTGCTGGGTGTTCACAGATGAGATAGGTGAGGTGGGCGGGCCGCCGTGGGAGTATAGCAGTCCACATGTTATATATCAATGGGAAGAAGTGAGAACCGCCCCCCCCCACCCCTCCACCCCTCCCCCCACCCTCACTTCCCTCCTCTGCAACAAAGTGGAGACAGCCCAAGGGAAACACAGGCTTTTTTTTTTTTTTTGAACAGGGTCTCGCTGTGTAGCCTTGGCTGCCCTGGACTTGCTTTGTAGACCAGGCTAGCCTCGAACTCACAGCGATCCGCCTGCCTCTGCCTCCCAAGTGCTGGGATTAAAGGTGTGCGCCACCACGCCCGGCCTGAAACACGGGCTATTTAACCAGGACATGAAGGGTAAAACCCCAGAGCCATCAGGAAGGAAGTGGTTGTGGTTGTGGTGGTTGTGGTGGTGGTGGTGGCGGCGGCAGTGGTAATCTTCATCGCAGAGAGGGGATACCGGAGTGTGCGGTGTTCCTAGGCCACCTTTGCTCATCTTTGGTTTGGCACAGGTCTGCCTTGGGATCGTCACACAAACAGCCTGAAGTCTGTATCCCCACATTCCTAGAAAACAGACACCTGTGACACTCCTCTGGCACTGCCAGGCCCTGGGGAGTCTAACCGAGCATTCCAGGTGACAGCAGTGCAATCAGCCCCGCCCCAAATATCTCTGGATGACTCATTTAGTGTTAGTGGGCCTCGGGCTCCTCTTCTGGGCACAATTTAGGTCTGGATCGTTCCCCCCTCCACAGGTGGAGAGAGGCTTAAAGAGAAAACAGGTGCAAAACGAAACTAACTCTCAATTAACTTGGCTGTTGCCAAGGTTTCTCAGTCCTGTTACTGTCTCCCTCTGCGCCTGCCCAGAGTTTTTGCACAGTGAGGTCTTTGGGCACAAGGGGTGCTTATGTGATCAATTGTCTCTGTCCTTTGAGATTTAACCGCCCCCCCCCTCCAAGAGTTTCAGGCAATTCTCACTCCCTGTGCTTGTTAGGTCTATCCTGGCCTTTTTTTTTTTTTAAGGTTTTTTTTTCAACACAGGGTTTCTCTGTGTAACAGTCCTGGCTGTCCTGGATTCCCTGTTGTAGTCCAGGCTGGCCTCGAACTCACAGCGATTCACCTGCCTCTGCCTCCCTAGTGCTTGGATTAAAGGAGTGTGCGGGTGCCACCACTCCCTGCCTCTTCCCCTGACCTTTCTGTCTAGACTGAACCTGGTAGGGAGGCCAGCCCATCTCCTCCCCTTTGCCCACAAGGCAACAGGACAGGAAGGGCAGGGGTTGCCTCCGCAGGGGTTGGGGTTCGGCAGGACTACAACGACGGGACTTCACTACTTACTGGAAACCAGCCAGAGTCGTCCTAGGACAGATGGACTTCCTGGAAGAGCTGCTTGGAGGGAGGTCTGTCCTGCTAGACCAGTCCTCCTTTCTGCTGGAGTGAATCAGTGGGCCAGTTATCCTGAGGACGCCCTGGCTCCTAACTAAAGCCCATCCAGGACCCCTGAAATCACAGAGACAGCGAACGGGCACAGAGTCACAGCCACAAAAGTCTCCAGCACCACCGAGCCAGAGAATACGGACCAGCAAGCAGCAACCAGAGACATACATACGTTGTCACCTTCATCTGGAACACTTCCTAGGGGCTAGAAATGGCTGGTCCCATCAGCCTCCAAGCAGACAGAACTTCCCGACCAACCGATTCACCATTACTGAGTGGACTATGTGTCAGGCACTGTCTAGACCAGTGAGCAAGACGGTCCCTGCCCATGCCATAGGAAGCAGCACCTGGCCCATCCCTGTTCTCAAACACACAACGTTGCTTATCTCTGATGCCTACTTCCCCCGTGAGTATAAGCTCCAGGGCAACACGGGCCTCAACTGTCTCACCAGTGTGATGCCCAGGAACTCAGTGGAGAAAAAAAAACCTGGCAGGCCACCAAAACAGGACTGATAACTAAGTGGGCATAGAGAGCAGAGGCAGGCCAGACACACAGACTTCAGCGCTGCATGGAGCCAGGAAGCACACGGACACATACACAGGACTGTGGCCTCCACGGTGTCCTTCAAGCCAGCTGAGCTGCTCTTTTTCTCTGACCAGTTACTTGCCCACTAGCCTCTGGGCTGAGGTCACTCTTGCTCTGAAGCCTACCTAGATAAAAGTTGAGGATGAGCCGTGGTGTACACCTGTAATCCCAGCACTCCGGGAAGCAGAGGCAGGCAGATAGATCTCTGTGAGGCCAGCCTGGTCTACAAATCGAGTCCACGGCAACCAAGGCTACACAGAGAAATCCTGTCTCAGAAAAAATACACAAACCAGCCAGGTGGTGGTGGCACATGCCTTTAAGCCTAGCACTTGGGAGGCAGAGGCAGAGGCAGACAGAGGCGAGTGGATGGATCTCTGTGAGTTCGAGGCCCGCCTGGTTTACCAAGCGAGTTCAGTACAGCTAGGGCTACACAGAGATTTTTGTTTTGAAAAACCAAAAAAACCCCAAAAAAACCAAAAACCAAAAAAACAAAAAAAAAAACAAAAACAAAAAACAAAAAAAAGAAAAAAGAAAGAAAGAAAGAAAAAGAAAAAGAAAAACCACAACCAAACCAAACCAAACAAGCAAAAAGTTGAGGATGATTTGGTCTTTAAATTCCTTGTGCTGGCCACAAAACTAGCATTTGCCTCCTGGCGTGCTGGGATTAAAGGTATGTGCCACCACGCCTGGCTTTTTTAAATTAAAAAAAAATTTTTTTTAAATGTGTATCTGTGTGTGTACCACTGGGTGAAGATGCCCCCAGAGGTCAGAAGAAATTTATTTTCTTAGAGCTATAGTCACAGGAGGTTGTGAGCCACAAACATAGGTGCTGGGGCCTAAACCCAGGTCCTCTGGAGAGCAGCAAACGCTGTTAACTGCCGAGCTTATCTCCAGCCAATTAACTGTGTAGAGCTCCTTTTTTTGCGGTGAATAGACACTTCAGGGTAGCCATATTTGCCAACCTTTCTGTTCGTGGCCAGGCAAGATGGCTCAGAGGGTAGGGGCATTTGCTAACAGGGCCAGCCGACTGAAATTCGATCCCCAAAATCCAAATGGCAGAAGGACAGAAGTGACTCACGCATGTTGTTCTTTGACCTCTACACAAAGGTCTCTCCTTTATTTAAAAAAAAAAAAAAAAAGTGAAATTACTTCTTAAAACTCTGTAGAGGTCAAAACTCCAGAGGCTCGATGTTTTCTGCCTTGCCCTTCCCCCGCCTCCCACCCTGGCCCCGCCCCCTGCTTAGGCCCCGCCCCTTTCCTCGAGGACACTCAGCTCAGGCCGAGCCCTTCGCGAAGGGCTCGAATCTCCCCCGCCCGGTCCCTTCCAGGGCACCACTCCCTGCCCTGGCTGTCCTTCATCCTCTAGAGCTCCGCCCCGATCCGGCCCGGGCTGCTCTACCCGGAGCCGCGCCCCGCTCGGCCCGGGCCCCGCCTTCTCTCCCTACCGGCTACCCGGTGGGCCGCTGCACCGACGGCAGGTCGCCAGGCCGGCAGTGCCTGGTAACACCCGGCAGGCGCTGGCGCTGCGGGCTCAGGCAGTAGTGTCCCAGGCTTCGGCGCGCTCCAACGAGGCCCCGCCGCGATAGCCACAGAAATAACAGCTAATAGTCCAGGCGGTGCAGGATCGGTCATTTTTAGGAAAGTACGACCCCAGGGGAGAAAGGAGCCCCCATAGTCGAGGTCACTAGAGAGATGGGGACTCGGGGAGGGGGATTGGAAGCTCGGGCTTCCCCAGTTCCCACCTGCGTCTTCCCAGGGACCTCTCTCCTACTCCTAGACCTGGGGCTGCCAGGTCAGGGTTTGTTTTTGTTTTGTTTTGTTTTGTTTTTGTTTTTTGTAGACAGGGTCTCTCTGTGTAGCTTTGGCTGTCCTGGACTCGCTTTGTAAACCAAGCTGGCCTCGAACTCACAGCGATCCGCCTGCCTCTGCCTCCCCAGCACTGGCATTGAGGGTGTGCGCCACTATGCCTGGCATGGAGAGGTTTATTAAATGATCGTGGGGAGAGAAGGCAAAGGGGGTCCCCAGAGAGAGACAGAGACAGAGGAAGAGAGGAAGAGTGGAGGGAGAACAAGAGAGAGGTGGGTGAGTTTGGCCTTTTATACAGTCCTGGGTAAGGCCACGCCCAGTGGCAGGTAGGCAACGACATCACAGGTTGCTAGGCAGACTGGGGCACAGTCCTAACACCTTGTCCCCACCAGTGTCTTCAATTGCCTTCGAGATATGATCTCCAGCCCCTTAGGCCAGGGGCCTGAAGGAAGGGTGGGGTCAAGGGCTGGGAAGCCAGCTACTTCTGATAGACGCGCCCCCCCCCCCACACCCTCTACCCAGAAGCCTTCAGCCTCTATGCCCACAATCCTTTAGGTGTGGTTTCTGAGACCCACATCTCACAGGCTTTCTTGGCATGGGTCCAAACGCATACGAAGGCTGAGAAATAGAAAGACTATGCTACCTCTCTTCCCTGGCACTCCCAATCATTAAAAATTCTCTATCCACCGGGCGGTGGTGGCACATGCCTTTAATCCTAGCACTCAGGAGGCAGAGGCAGGCAGATCTCTGTGAGTTCAAGGCCAGCCTGGTCTACAGAGCAAGTCCAAGACAGCCAGGACTACAAAAGAAACCCTGTCTTGAAAAAAAAAAAAAAACCCAAACCAAACCCAAAAGACCCAAAGGCTGAGCCAAGCCTATGTGGTGTGTGTGTGGTTATTTTATTTTATTTATTTATTTATTTGTTTATTTATTTATTTATTTGCCTATGTGTTCTTCTCCTGTCTGAAGTATGGTCCTCAGGGCTCTGAGCCCTGACATGGAGACCTTGGGGGAACGTCCTGGCCTCCCTCCCTTTCCCACACTGCCAGTTTGGGCTACTTAACCCCTAGTGACTCACACAGGCTTCAGAGGAGAGTGGGCAGCTGTTTCGAGCCCCCAGAGTCAGAGCACAGGCCCTGACTTGTCCCCCACAACTGTGCAGCCATATTTAGGGATCTCTTTCCTCTTCCTGGACAGTCTCCCTGGTCCAGTCCCTCCCTCAGTCCCGCCCCGCCCCCTTCGGCCTCTCCGTCCAGGATAGCGCTCCTTCCCATCAGCA
Organism: Acomys minous; assembly: GCF_964271855.1. Classification (NCBI taxonomy): domain Eukaryota; kingdom Metazoa; phylum Chordata; class Mammalia; order Rodentia; family Muridae; genus Acomys; species Acomys minous. The sequence continues at coordinate 105,335,883 of NC_140487.1, read as the reverse complement.
AACAGGCTCTGGGCTTTGCCTAGCTCTGAAAGAACAAAAGGCTTCCCTTGTGCCTCTCCTCCCCTCCAGCTCCCTCTCAGGCCAGCATTCTTGGAGAAGTGGACTTGGCTTGTGTTGCCACTTCCCCCCGGCAGCCCCCCGCCACAATCTGGTTTCCTCCTGGCCCGGTCCATGGGAACAGCTCCTGAAGGTCAACTCTAACCTCCTTGTTGCTAAATCTGAGGGATGCGTCCAGGGATGCGTCAGGTCGTTATCTTACTTGACCCTACAGCAGGGGCTGACTGGACACTTAAGCAGTCAGCCCTCCCTCCCGGCTTGAGATACTTCGGGGCCCTTCCCTTGTTTGGGGGACACCGTGCACTCCTTTTCTTGCTATCTCTGCAGCTTTTGCCTACCCCCTCATTGGGGGCATTTCCGGCCACGAGGAGCCCGAGCCTAGGTTCCCATGCCTTTAGTGTGTGTCAGAGACCCTGCTGTCTTTCAGGGTGTCCTCGCCCCACCCTGCCTGCCTCCTGGAGGCATGTTCCCACATCACACTAGTCATGGCCTCCGTTTAGAAAAAAAAATACTTGCTTGAACCAGAAATCTAGGCTTGGTCCTTTTTATTTTTTTTTAAATTATTTTGTAAAATAAATTAGCCCGGCACAGCGGTACACGCCTGTTAATCCCAGCACTCAGGGAAGCAGAGGCAGGTGGATCTTTGAGTTCGAGGCCAGCCTGGTCTACAAAGTAAGTCCTGGACAGCCAAGGCTACACAGAGACACAGGTGTCTTGCCTGCATGTATGTCTATGGATGTCACATCTCGGAGTTATAGACAATTGTGAGCTGCCGTGTGGGTGCTGGGAATTGAACCCAGGTCCTCTGGAAGAATAGTTAGTGCTCTTAACCACTGAGCCATCTCTCCAGCCCTGGCTATTATGATTATGATTAATTTATACAATGCATATGGTGTTTTGCCTGTCTGTATATCCGTGTTCCATTGTCTGCTTGGTGCCCATAGAGGCCAGAAGATGATATTGGGTGCCCTGTAACTGTGGCTTCTGTGTGTGTGCTGGGAATTAAACCTGGGTCCTCTGGAAGAGTAGCCAGTGCTCTTAACTGCCGAGCCCTCCCTCCAGCCAGCCCTGCACCTTAAAAGAAAAGTATAAAGCGCAGACGAGTGATATTCATCTGTCTGTCTGTCTGTTTATCTATCTATTGACAGGATTTGGGGATTAAAAGTGTGTACCATCACACTTGACTATTTTTTGTTTGGTTGGTTTTGCTTTTTCAAGACAGGGTTTCTCTGTGTAGCCCTGGCTGTCTGGGAACTCACTTTGTAGACCAGGCTGACCTGGAACTCACAGATCCACCTGCCTCTGCCTCTGGAGTCCTGGGGTTAAATGTGTGCACCACCACCACCACCACCACCTGGCTTCTCTCTATTTTAAATATTCAAGCAACTTAGAAAGACTTGTGTCTCTAGCCTCTATCTATACTTGGCCCAAGGGTGCATCGCCTGGTGGGAGGCGGCCTCAACAGTCTTGTCTTTGCTTCCAGCCTCCATCCCTTACAGGATCTGTCCCCGTAGAGCAGCCAGGATTGTTCTTCCAAGGCATGCCTGCATCCTGTGTGTCTTCCCCATGGTCTCTTCAGCCGTAAATTCACACACACAATTCTAGTGCCTGGGCGTTTTCCCGCCTCCATGACTTGCTTGTTCAAGTGTCTTTTCCTTATGTGTCATTCCTGATCCCATCCAGGCCCCTTAGTTGTGTTAGCCTCGCTGGCGTTGATGGACTTCATCAAGCAGTCATTCACTGGCTGCCGTAATCTGCAGACTTAAGAGCCCTTCCCACCCTAGGCCCCAGCAATGTTAGAACGAGCCCTGCAGAGCTCTGTGCCTCAGTGAGTGCACACACAGGCCCTTAACCGAACAAGAAAAGGCTGGCAGGGTAGCCTTTCCTGAGAAGTAAAAACTGGTGAAGACCTGAGGGGTTAGTGGGGAGGGGAGAGAAACCATTTCAGGCCTAGGGTACACGTGCTTAAAGGTGGGAAGGTGAAACAAAGAAGCACAGAGCAGCCTGGACGCAGTGGCGCACGCCTATAATCCCAGCACTCAGGGGGTAGAGGCAGGTGGATCTCTGAGTTCAAGGCCAGCCTGGTCTACTGAGAGAAACCTCCCTCCCTCCCTCTCTCTCTCTCTCTCTCTCTCTCTCTCTCTCTCTCTCTCTCAAAAAAAAAAAATTGCTTCGTGAGGAGCTTCCTGGCATTTAATGTTGCTGGACAAGTGACATAAAGGCACTGATGAGAGTTAAACATTAAAAAAAAAAAAAAAAGAGTTAAGCAGAAGTGACTCTGCTGGGGCTGTAGACAAGCAGCAAGCCACGAGGAAGCTGCGAACAGTTAGGGGCTGCTTGTGGAGTCTGGATGGCTGTCTGTCAGGCTTTGAGATTGGCGCCAGGGGAACCTGGACAAGACGTGCTTGCCCGGCCTGGAGGTTGGAGGAAACGGGCAAGCACAGAGTACCCGTGAGGCACAGTCCTCAGCAGTAGCTGGGGAAGGGGCAGTGGGTGTAGAAGACCATTTCTCCGCGCTGTCCAGTCTGTTCTACCTGCTGCAGGGTTGGCCCCTGTCTTCCTGTGCTCTCCCGTTCATCTATTTTCCTCTAGGAGCAGACAGAGGCTCAGGAAGTCAAAGGGCGCTGACAGGGCTTTGTACTGGGCATAGGGGAGGGGAAGAAAGAGGAAGCTGGGTCAGAGCCAGGATGTGATGGACTTCAGGGACTGTGGGTGACGTCTGTGTTTTCCTCGGAGCTGGAAATTCCACTAGCTCACATCCTGGGGTCCAGTCCATGACCATCCTGGGGCCCCCTCTAGGGGATCCCCAGTAGGGGGTTGACAGAGTCTGTGTCTTCAAGGCCACAAGTCCCTGACAGAGCCTAAGATGAGAAACTGTAGCTGGGTCCCTCCCATGGTCTGGTCCCAATGTGTAACCTGCACCCCCTGCACCCCTTGGAGGGGGAGGATGGCTTACCCGGGTTGTACCTATGAGGGCTGAAGGGGTTAAGGAGCCTGCTCAGAGTTACCCAGCTAGGAGGAGGCAGAGTGAGGATTTGAACTGAGGTTTGACATCAGAGCCTGTGCCTCTTACCTCCCGGGCTATATTAAGCCTGTCCACCCTTCAGTTGATTGGCTCGGCAAGGGGAGGAGGCTTTGTGGGGGATTTGCTCGTGGTTGGGGTGGCTGCCCCCCTCTCATATCAAGAGATGGGAAATAGTGCTGACGTCAATTGTTGCCATGGTGATACAGCAACCCTTTCCCTGCCGTCTCCATGGAAACCTGGGGGGTCCATCTGTACTTCGATTCGCCCCCTCCTTCTAAAAGGGGGTCCCTTCGGGAGGGGCCAGCTAATAGGTATGTGAGAGAGAAGTCGGAGAAGGCAGTTGATTTCCACATCTTTTTCTCTGTCCCTTCTCATTGCTTAAGCCCAGAGAATGAGGCTTAGGACCAAGAGGTCCTGCTTGGAGTCTCTGGCCAGCTCTACCCTTGCGTGCAGGGTGCAGCATCACCTTTCTAACTAGGGACTCTTTGAAAAGCTGTTCTTTCCCTCATTCCCTGGATTCTAGATCTATCCCTCTGCAGTGTGGTGACAGCGTCCTTGGCTGCCCGGGTGTCTGTTGCCCCTTGGAGTCAAAAGGTCAGAGTAGCATCAATTTCAGCCTCACGTTTTTAAGGGCTAGCTGAGTCTGGCCTCCTGCCTGGAACTTCATAGACAAGACCTTACCAAAAAGCCTTGCAGAAGGTGACACAACCCCGCCCCCTTCCAGATATGGACATGGGAGTTCAGAGAGGCTTAGATATCAGCCCAAGGTTGTACAGTCAGAGAATGGGCAGGGGCAGGACTCGAACCTCAGGATTGGAGTTGAAGCCAAAGGTTTTTCTAGGCGGAAGCAGAAAGGGTCAGAGTAGAATGCATGATGGAAGTCAGGCCTGGTGGCGCACGCCTGTGGTCCCAGCACTTGGGAGGCAGAGGCAGGCGGATCTCTCTGAGTTCGAGGCCAGCCTGGTCTACCGAGCGGGTTCCAGGCCAGCCAGGCCAGCTACACAGAGAGAAAGGAAAACAAGGAAAGGAGAGTGGAGCCTGGCTTAGTCTGTTGTCTGCAAAGTTCACACCTCTCAACTTGGGCCTCAAGGCTTCCTCTCTGGAGCATTGCTCTGGCTCACTGACATTCTAGAGGTAGCTAGCTAGCTCCCAGGTCTGACTGGCAAGATCCATTCCTGAAGTCAGCCTCCCTGGCCAACCAGGCTCATAGGAAGTGTCAGGGACTGTCTATTTTATAGGTTGGTGTGTGTGTGTGTGTGTGTGTGTGTGTGTGTGTGTGTGTGTGTGTGGTCTTTTTAAAGAAAAGAAAGGCTGAGAAGAGGGTGGAGCAGGGAAGGAAGTGCCAGAGATGGGAAGGAAAAGGGAGGATGGAAAGGATTCAGCGTTTCAGGGCTGGATGTGTCCACAGAGCATAGCATTTTAGGACCACCTGGGAGAGCTTTTTGTGTGGAAACCAACAGGGTACTTTAGCAGGGTGTGGCGCTGCACAGTAATCCCAGCTTTCAGAAGGCGGTAGATGTCAAGTGTAGAGATATTCTGTACTGCATAGAAAACCTGCCTTAAAAAGATGGCTCAGCAGTTGCAGTTGTGAGCACTGGCTCTTCCCAAGGTCCTGGGCTTGACACTTGGCATCTACTCAGTGGCTCACAACTGCCTCTGACTCCAGTTCGAGGATCTAACGCCCTCTTCTGGCCTCTGTGGACAGTGCATGCACTCAGTGAGCAGACAGGCAAGCTGACAAAACATCATCTGTACATATAAAATAAAAATAAATCAGTCTTGCCGGGCGTGGTGGTGTATGTCTTTAATTCCAGCACTTGGGAGGCAGAGGCAGGTGAATCACTGTGAGTTCAATGCCAGCCTGGTCTACAAATTGAGTCTAGAACAGCCAAGGCTACACAGAGAAACCCTATCTCGAAAGAAACAAAACAAAAATAAAGAAATAATCAGTCTTTAAAAAACACTTTTAGCCGGGTGGTGGTGGCACACACCTTTAATCCCAGCCCTCAGGAGGCAGAGGCAGGTGGATCCCTGTGAGTTTGAAGCCAGCCTGTTCTACAATGCGAGTCCAGGACAGCCAAGGCTACACAGAGGAACCCTGTCTCTTCTTTTTTCTTTCTGTTTTCTAGACAGTGTTTCTTTGTGTAGCCTTGACTGTCCTGGACTTGCTTTGTAGACCAGGCTGGCCTCAAACTCACAGAGATCCGCCTGCCTCTGCCTCCCAAGTGCTGGGACTAAAGGCGTGCACCACTATACCTAGCAAGAAACCTTGTCTCAAAAAACAAAACAAAACAAAAGTGGTCTGGAGAGGTGGCTCAGACGTTAGGAGCAGTCTGCTCTTCCAGGGGTCTTGAATTCAATTCCCAGCAACCACATGGTGGCTCACAACCATCTATAATGAGATCTGGTGCTCTCTTCTGGTGTGCAGGTGTATATGCAGGCAAACACTGTGTATGTAATAAATAAATAATAAAAAAGAGAAACAAAACAAAAACCCCAAACAAACAAAAACCACATTTAAAAGCCGGGCGTGGTTGCACACCTTTTAATCCCAGCACTCAGGAGGCAGAGGCAGGTGGATTGTTGTGAGTTCGAGGCCAGCTTAGTCTATAAATCGAGTCCAGAACAGCCAAGGCTACACAGAGAAAGCCTGTCTTGAAAAACCAAAGAAACAAACCCTTTTTTTGTTTATTTGTTTTTTTTTTGAGACAGGGTTTCTCTGTGTAGCCTTGGCTGTCCTGGAGTCGCTTTGTAGACCAGGATACCCTGGAACTCACAGAGATCCACCTACCTCTGCTTCCTGAGTGCTGGGATTACAGGCGTGTGCCACCATGCTCGGCTCAACAAACCCTTTTAAAAGGCTGGGGTTGGTAGAGTACTTATTTAGCAGGTACAAAGACATGGGCCAAATAAGAGCAGGCATGGTGGTACCAGTCTATGGCACAAGCCTATGGCCAGCCTTAGCGACCTGGTGAATTTGAAGTCAGACTGGGCTATATGAGACCTTATATATGTTTTCTTCTTCTTCTTCTTCTTCTTCTTCTTCTTCTTCTTCTTCTTCTTCTTCTTCTTCTTCTTCTTCTTCTTCTTCTTCTTCTTCTTCTTGTTTGTGACAGGGTTTCTCTGTGTAACAGCCTTGACTGTCCTGGACTTTTTGTATACTAGCCTGGTCTCGAACTCACAGAGATCAGCTTGCCTCTGTTTCCCAAGTGCTGGGATTAAAGGCGTGTGCCACCACCGCCCAGCTTATTTTTATTTTTAATGTAGAGTGCTTTATCAGCATGCTAGAAGAGGGTGTCAGATCCCAGTATAGATGGTTGTGAGACACCATGTGGTTGCTGGGAATTGAACTCAGGACCTCTGGAAGAACAGACAGTGCTCTTAAACGCTGAGCTATCTCTCCAGCGCCCTTTTTTCTTTCTACATCGTCTGCTCATCTTTCCTTCCCTTGCATCAGTCGAGGGTGCTCTGAGCAGCCAGTGGTCCCGCAGAGAAACGAAGATTTGATTGGCTAACCCAGGACAGGGAAGAGACACTGACAACTGGAGGGTTCTGCAGGTGAAGGGAAAAGGGCAAGAAATGCCTGGAAGGGGGTGACGACCCCCTAGAGGGAGGTGGCCTGGGAAGTGCTGGCAGGGAAGGTGGGAGGGAAAAGGGACAGATAGGAGCAGAGGGGCTGGTGGGCCCGATCCGACGGATACACATACACGGCCAGCCCGGAGTGGAAAGAACAGTTTATGCTGTGCTTTATTAAAATGTGCATCATTCTTTTATTTTAAAATGTGCATCATTGTCTCGTGCTCGGCGCGTGCGACCTCAGCGTGGTGGCCCGCGGCTGGCCTCGTCCCTCCTGGCTCCTGCGGAGCTGCCGTGCGCAGGCGCACTCAGGTAGCACGGGCCCGGGGGCTCCCGCCCATGGCCAGGTAGACGTCGATGGGCACGTGCAGCAGCGTCAGACAGTGGCAGCCAGGGCAGCGTCGGAGCGGCCTGGCGAAAGTGGCAGGCGACAGGGGGCTTATAGTGTTATGGCGCACCCGGGGGTAGGGGTAGGGTGGGGTGGAGTGGGGTAGTGTGCCTGGGTTCTTTAGGGTAGGGCCCTGGAGATGGGGATGGGTATGGGTATGGGGCGGGGGTGTCGGTCTCACCTGACAGGGTTTTGATCCGTAGCAACAGGCTCAGGGCTGTCCTGGGACTCAGGGGCGGAGGCAAGGCCAGGGGAGTCTCCGGCCTCAATGGGGAATCTTCGACCCTGTGGGGTCTCCTGGGCACTCATGTCCAGGCCCCGGGGCACTCTGTGTGGGAGTGGCAGTCAGGCAGCTCTGGGCCTCTGGGTGCTCTCTGCCCGTGCCCGCCTCCTGTGTCGTGGCTTACCTGCCGGAGGCCGAGGCCGGTCCCAGGCTGGAAGCAACTGCCCGAGCCTTGGCCACGGGAGGACGCTCCGGTCCAGGCGGAGCCTGGCAGGTGTCTGCTGCGCGCCCGGGCCCCAGCGTCGAAGGGGAAGACTGCATTGTGACCCGGGTCTCTGCGTGCTGACCTCACACAGCCTGTTCCTCGCTGGAATTCTAGGCAGTCCCAGAGCGTTCGGGCACTTAGTGATGACCCGGGCTTGAAGCCAGAGTGATCTGGCGACTACAACTTGGTGACCGGTTTTCACTGTGCCCCAACAGCTAGCTAGATGGGGACTTTGGAGGCAAGGGTGACCTGCCTGGATGCGGAACCCACATGGAGAAGCCCCGCGTCCCTGGCCTGTGCAGCCACCCAGGCACTGCTACCACTTGGTGCATTACTCAAGGATGACTTAACCTATCTATGCTGGCTTTGCTACTGGTGGTGAGGGGAAAGTAGGGACACTGCCCATGTTGTCTGAGGGTCATACAGCATTTACATCACAATCGGGTAGGAGTTTAAAAATGTCTGGTCCCTCCCCACCACCTGTGGCTGTGTCCAGACGGAGAATGTTCTAGCCCTGGGGGCAGCTGTGGATGAAGTCCTTGGGAGGAAAAGAAGCAGGCCAAGGGCGATGGTGGAGTAGAGCTGCCTCACGGAGGCAGCATGAGCTGAGAGGGTGACTAGGCGGCGCTACACAGCATGGAGGACTTTCTACTCTCCAATGGGTACCAGCTGGGCAAGACCATTGGGGAAGGGACCTACTCAAAAGTCAAAGAAGCATTTTCCAAAAAACATCAAAGAAAAGTGGCAATTAAAATTATAGACAAGATGGGAGGGCCAGAAGGTGAGCTGGGGGCCCTTTGGAGGAGGGGTGGGCTAGCCAACATGGGTAGGCGCTTCCCTCAGAAGTGTTCTTCCTCCCTTCTAGTCAGAACAACAGGAAGCCAGATTGCTGCCCTAAATAGAGGGATGTGGGGGCTCCAGGAACCTTGCATCTTTCCAGATCTACAGTTTAAAGCACAAGGCAAAGGGGTCCTCAGTTTCCTCAAGAAGTGCTGGGCAGAAGGTCGCAGAAACTGCTGCCCAGACAGGTGGAAAGGGACAGGAAGGCGCTGCTCCTGGAAAGAATGCTGGGATTCAATAGCTTCCAAGTTCCCAAGCACCCCCTTACCGATGGTCTCACCACAGGCTGCAGGGAGGACGCCAAAGAGGAGCTAATTGTAAATAAAAGGGAATTACCTGCTGCCAGAGACACCTGAGGCTATTCAGGGAGTCCAGGAGCCGGAAAGCAGGGGTCAGGCATGAGGATTTAGGCCCTTCTCATCCTGATAGCCCATTTTGTCTCCCCACTTTTCCCTCAGAGTTTATCCAGAGATTCCTGCCTCGGGAGCTCCAGATTGTCCGTACTCTGGACCACAAAAACATCATCCGGGTGTATGAGATGCTGGAGTCGGCAGATGGAAAAATCTACCTGGTGATGGAACTGGCTGAGGGAGGGGATGTCTTTGACTGCGTGCTCAACGGAGGGCCACTTCCTGAGAGCCGGGCCAAGGCCCTTTTCCGCCAGATGGTTGAGGCTCTTCGCTACTGCCATGGCTGTGGCGTGGCCCACCGGGACCTTAAGTGTGAGAACGCCTTGCTGCAGGGCTTCAACCTGAAGCTGACCGACTTTGGCTTTGCCAAGGTGCTGCCCAAGACACGCAGGGAGCTCAGCCAGACCTTCTGTGGCAGCACAGCTTATGCCGCTCCCGAGGTGCTGCAGGGCATACCCCACGATAGCAAGAAAGGGGATGTGTGGAGCATGGGTGTGGTCCTGTACGTAATGCTCTGCGCGAGCCTACCTTTTGATGACACAGATATCCCCAAGATGCTGTGGCAGCAACAGAAGGGGGTGTCCTTCCCCGCGCACCTGGGCATCTCAACCGAATGCCAGGACCTGCTCAAGCGGCTCCTGGAACCAGATATGATACTCCGGCCTTCAATCGAAGAAGTTAGTTGGCACCCATGGCTAGCAAGCACTTGATAAAAGCAATGGCAAGTCCTCCCCAATAAAGTAGGGGGAGAAAGCAAACCCAAAAACCCGCTTCTAAAATGGTGATATATATTTTACACTCTAAGTTCACTTATCCCATAGCTCCTTCTGCCTCCCCAGTGGGCCCCACAGGCCTCTTACCAAGACATCCTTCCCTCTAAAGATCTTCCTGGAACTAAGGACCTTATTTGGATTTTTCTTTTATTAATGGCTCTCGCAGGATTTTCACATGTCATAGGTGTTTAGCTAGAGCGCATTAAGTTAGTCAAGTACACCACCAATGGGCAGGGAGAAGAGAGGAGACGCAACCCACTGGGACCACTCAGGTGCTCTACTTGCTTTCCAGATAAAAGCAAAAGCATTTGGGGTGCAGAAATGGTCCCCGGAGACGCTGGCTGGACGCATCCCTGTACCTGCCTATGCTCCCGGCTCTAGACAGGAAGTCACGGTAGCAACTGTGCAAGCCTCTGCCAAGGGGGACAGAACCATCCCCAGACACTTCTGTTCAATCACTTTAATGCTGTTACGGCAAATCTGTAAAAGGTTTGGGACAAACTTTTTTTTGTTCCTTTTTAATTACAAAACTAACAGCTGTTAGAATGTTTTTTGTTTTTTGTGTTCCCAGCTACAAAATACTCTGGGGAGATGCATTATAATTTAAAATATATAATATTGCACAAACAACCAAAAGGTTAATTAAACTAAAATAATTACAAAGAGAAAAACCCATCCCATCAAAAAAAAAATTTAGCATTCTCTCCATCCTGCCCCCTTCACTGAAGGTCTGAAGTGAAGTGCCCACCACTCACGGCGACCCTGACCTTTAAGTCACTGGTGGACCACCAGGGCAGCATCCTGCAGCACCAGGTCTCCATGTGGCCCCGTCTCATGAGGGGAAGAGCCCCAGGCTGTCTTCAGGAAGGAGGGGCCTCTGCAGGAGACAGGAGTCTTAGGAGCAGAGGGCTGAGGAGAAGCTGGCCTGGTGACGGACCGTGAGAGTCGCCTCTGCCCACCACTTGACACAGCTCCCAGCTGGCTTGTGTCCTAAGCTAAGGAGTCAAGGTAGGCAGCTGTGTGGAGCAGGAGTCCTACCAGGCAATCCACAGAAGGGCCTCAAAGTGGCTCCCTCCCTTCTTGGGGAGGGAAAGAAATACAAGAGCAGATTCTTGAAGTGGCACGGCTGGGCTAAGGACGTGGGTGCATCTGATAGAAGCCCTGGGAATGTGTAGTGACGTCCCGGTGTGGGCTGAAGGACAGTTAAAAGGTTTGGTTTTAGATTCTGAACCCCATAGGACCTTTCCAGGAGTGGAAAATGCTTGGGATAGAGATTCCAGAGAGAGACAAATTTCCCAGAGATGATTGCCTCTTACTATTGTGACAGGAACCATGTCCCTGTGTGGCCAAGGACAGGTGGCATGGTCTTCCTTGCTGGTTTACTAGCTTATGGGGCAGAGTGTTGTCTCAAGCCTCCAGAGACACCAGCGCTCCAGCTCCTGTCCCTGTGCAGAAGACAGCCACTCCAGGAGGTGTCCCAGAAGGACCTCTACAGCAGCAGAGAAATGCAGGCTCTCCGATGGTGGGGTACAGTCCTCCCTTTAGGTCACCCTAAGGTTGGCACAAGTCAGGCTTCTGGATTTGTATTTAGAAAGGCTCTTCCAAGGTGTGAGCAGAGGGCCAGCAGGGAGCCACCAGAATATGTACCGAGTTCAGGATGGTAGAGGCCATTTGGGGGGACATTCTCAGTGTCTTCTAGGGCCGGTTGAGGCTAGCGAGCGAGGGAGGTGGGTGTGCTGTGGGTGAGGGAGCTGCTCGCTCTGGCTCCCTCATTCCCAGTCCTCCCACTCCGCATCTTCCAGCTGCAAAGGAGAGGAGACAATGAGAGCAGGATCACACTGACTCGTCTGATCAAGCCCCAGGGCCGCCTCCCCGTGCCCAGCAGGGCTACCACTGCCCAGGGCTGCCGCCCCGTGCCCAGCAGGGCTGCCACTGCCCAGGGCCGCCTCCCCGTGCCCAGCAGGGCTACCACTGCACAAGGCCACCCTCCCCGTGCCCAGCAGGGCTACCACTGCACAAGGCCACCCTCCCCGTGCCCAGCAGGGCTACCACTGCCCAGGGCCGCCTCCCCGTGCCCAGCAGGGCTACCACTGCCCAGGGCCGCCTCCCCGTGCCCAGCAGGGCTACCACTGCCCAGGGCCGCCTCCCCGTGCCCAGCAGGGCTACCACTGCCCAGGGCCGCCTCCCCGTGCCCAGCAGGGCTACCACTGCCCAGGGCCGCCTCCCCGTGCCCAGCAGGGCTACCACTGCCCAGGGCCGCCTCCCCGTGCCCAGCAGGGCTACCACTGCACAAGGCCACCCTCCCCGTGCCCAGCAGGGCTACCACTGCCCAGGGCCGCCTCCCCGTGCCCAGCAGGGCTACCACTGCCCAGGGCCGCCTCCCCGTGCCCAGCAGGGCTACCACTGCCCAGGGCCGCCGCCGCCCCGTGCCCAGCAGGGCTACCACTGCCCAGGGCCGCCTCCCCGTGCCCAGCAGGGCTACCACTGCCCAGGGCCGCCTCCCCGTGCCCAGCAGGGCTACCACTGCCCAGGGCCGCCTCCCCGTGCCCAGCAGGGCTACCACTGTGCAGGGCCACCCTCCCCGTGCCCAGCAGGGCTACCACTGCCCAGGGCCGCCTCCCCGTGCTCAGCAGGGCTACCACTGTGCAGGGCCACCCTCCCCGTGCCCAGCAGGGCTACCACTGCCCAGGGCCGCCTCCCGGGCCCAGCAGGGCTACCACTGCCCAGGGCCGCCTCCCCGTGCTCAGCAGGGCTACCACTGTGCAGGGCCACCCTCCCCGTGCCAAGCAGGGCTACCACTGTGCAGGGCCACCCTCTCCGTGCCCAGCAGGGCTACCACTACCCAGGGCCGCCTCCCGGGCCCAGCACGGCTACTACTGCCCAGGGCCGCCTCCCCGTGCCCAGCAGGGCTACCACTGCACAGGGCCCTCCTCCCCGTGCCCAGCAGGGCTACCACTGCACAGGGCCCTCCTCCCCGTGCCCAGCAGGGCTACCACTGCCCAGGGCCGCCTCCCCGTGCCCAGCAGGGCTACCACTGCACAGGGCCGCCCTCTCCGTGCCCAGCAGGGCTACCACTGCACAGGGCCGCCCTCTCCGTGCCCAGCAGGGCTACCACTGCGCAGGGCCACCTCCCCGTGCCCAGCAGGGCTACCACTGCCCAGGGCCGCCTCCCCGTGCCCAGCAGGGCTACCACTGCACAGGGCCGCCCTCTCCGTGCCCAGCAGGGCTACCACTGCACAAGCATTCCCTGGCTTTAGGGTCTGTGCTGGCGAGGCAGATGTATGATGCCTGAGAGACGGTTGCTGCTTTCAATGCTTCAGATCCACCAACTAAACCCATGTGCACGAGATGGCCTCCCTGAGGAGCCGGTCCCTAAAGGAAAGCCTGTTTCCGGCTGGGCAGAGGCCATGTGCCAGAGAAGCCAAGAACTGAGAGTGACACTATGACAAGGACAGGGTGGCAGAGTGCTGCAAGGGCTGACACATCTAAAACTTAGAGGAAAAAAAGGTTTAAGTTTCAGATTTTTGAGTCTTTTAAAGGTTTTTGGTTTTTTTCCCTCTGTGTAGCCCTGCCTTTCCTGCAACTCACTATGTACACCAGGCTGGTCTTGAACTCAGAGATCCGCCTGCCACTGCCTCTCAAGTGCTGGGATTAAAGGTGTGCACCATCACCTGCTGGCTGAAACCTTTACCTCTTTTGTCAATTTTAAGGGGGTCACACTTTAGGGAGCTTTAGGGAGTCTGGACTTGACTCCATCTGTAAAGTTCTTCTCCAAGGGTTCTGTACCCTAACTTCCAAATCTTTTTCTTGCCTTGGCACTTTTGGCCTATTTTCACTGACTCCTACTGCAGTGGGACTGAGGTGGACTGTCAGATTTTGTTGTATGTTTGAGTATTCTTTCAGAGTTCGGGATAAAACTCAGGACTTCCTGAATGCTTTGGCAAGTGCTCTACTGCAGAGCCATACTCCCAACCAAGCATATTAGCTTTTTCTTTTTATTCGAGACAGGGTTTCTTTGTATAGCCTTGGCTGTCCTGGACTCTGTAGACCAGGCTGGTCTCGAACTCAGAGAGATCCACCTGCCTCTGCCTCAAGTGCTGGGATTAAAGGTGTGCACCACCACACCCGGCTTGTTTTTTGTTTTTTCTTTTTAAAATTTATTTATTTATCATATATGTACAGTGTTTTGTCTGCATGTACACCAGAAGAGGGCACCAGATCTCATTATAGATGGTTGTGAGTCACCATGTGTTTGATTGGGAACTGAACTTGAGACCTTTGGAAGAGCAGCCAGTGCTCTTAACCACTGAGCCATCTCTCCAGCCCCTTGTTTGTTTTTTCAAGATAGGATTTCTCTGTGTAGCCTTGACTGTCCTCGACTCACTTTGTAGACCAGGCTGGCCTCAAACTCCCAGTGATCTGCCTGCCTCTGCCTCCAGAGTGCTGGGATTAAAGATGTAAGCCACCACCCCTGGCTCACATATTGGGTTTTAAAGAGAGCTAAGAAACATAAGCTAGCAAATTCTTAAGGCATATAGCATGGGGTGGGATCCTCTGTAACAGTGAGGCCACATGTACAACACACTCTTGAATGGTTCATTGATTTCCCCAGCTTTTCAATATGAAAACTCAGATCCTTGTCATTGAGTCTGGTGGTCCATTCCTGTAACCCCAGAACTCAGGAGGCTGAGGCAAGAGGACTGATGCAAATTCATGGCCAAGCTAGGCTATATAGTGAGTCACTGATATCTACCCCCAGGGGTAGAGAAAGGAAGAGAGATGTGGGGAAAGAAGAAAAGAAGAGAATAAGAGAGAAAAAGGAGAAGAGAGGGAGACAGAGAGAGAGAGACAGACACAGACCCTATGTGTCTAATTCTCTAAATTGCTGACTTTTGGTTTTGTTTTGAGACTGGGTCTCTTGTGTAGCCCTAGTTGTCCTAGACCTCGGTACGTGGACCAGCATGGTCTTGAACGACAACTCAGGGAGACCTGTCTGCCCCTGTCTCCTGACTGGTATGATTAAAGGTGTGTGCCATTGTTTCTGGCCAAAATGGGCCAACTCTTGCTTTGGGGAAGTAGTAAAGAATAAAAATAAAAGGCCCATTTAAACCTAATAGCAGAATGGGTTTCGTGGTGCTTGTCACTAATGTCTACTGAATGCCGCCACATGAAAGGGATCCCACCTAGTGTTTACATGGTTTACCTCACTATAGCTTCTGAGCCAGCTACCTTGTATTTAGATGAGGAAACAGAGGGTAAATACTTGGTCTCAATCAGAGGCCAGGAACCTGCTACGGTCTCATAAGTCACAAGGCCAGGGCCAGAGTTTAGCATCTATATATGTATATTTTAATCCAGATCTGGGTTAGGCTGAATTTGCTCTGTATTCTAAGCAGTAACCTCCCTGTGCCTCTCCCTGAGTACTGGGATTATACTGGGAGTAACAGCTACCATGCCCTGCTCAGCATCTTTTTTCCCCTCCTCGTTCCTTGGGTGACTGTGATGGAGATGAGAGGTCCACGCATCCACCCTAGAACTAAGCAGCGCAGAGCCCAGTGACAACTGTCATGCGCTTGATGGCAAGGCTTCATCTCCCTTCCTGCAGGCATTAGCTTAGCTGCATGTAGGCAGTAGGGTTCGTTGGCAAAGGACTTCTACCCTGACATCACTAGGCTAGCTTGTCCTGACTCAACCTACTCACCTCACCGGAGGCGTCCACTTTGGAAAGTGCCATCTGCACTTCCTCTTCAGTCATGTCCAGGTCAAAGTCCTTCTCCCAGTCCTCACTGATGTCCGTGCTGGAGCCTGAAACACGAGCCACATGGGGTAAGCAGCATGTAACGAGAAGGAATGTCTAAGATAGTGTTCAAGGCGTGCGCGTGCGTGTGTACACGCGTGTGATCTTTAAAGGGGATGACAACATACAACATCATCATAATAATTTTGAGCTGCACTCAATGATCTTACTTGTCTAAATCTAAGGACAAATCTCAGAAGCAGTAGAATATTTAGCTTTGTAAGGGACACAGCTGAGTAGTAAAACGCGTTACACATCCAAGGCCTAGTTAGATGCCAGCAACACACATGCTCTTACACAGTTAGGGCTGGGGATGTAGCTCAGTGTTTGCCTACATGAACAAGGCCATGGGTTCTATCCCCAGGCCCGCATGAAACCAGGTATGGGATGTATGCTGTTCTTTATAGGCTTGGCAGGCAGAGGCAGGAGGATCAGGAGTCCAAAAGTAGCTTTGACTACATAGATTTCTCTAGGCTAACCTGGGGTACATGAGACCAGATCTCACTATACAGCCCTGCTTGTCTGTAGTCCAGGCTGTCCTTGAACTTACAGACCCACCTACCCCTGCTTCCCACATGCAGGGATGGGGCCCTGTCTTTTTTTGGCTCAGGAGGAGAGAAGTTGTTTTGACTTTCACATGCATGACTTGGCGCAAGTGTATTCTAAGTGTGAAAACAATTCACTTGCCTCTCCCTGAGAAATTTTAGCCCTGTCTGGCTTGGATTTACTTTATGGGGAAAAAAAAGGTAATGACAGGTGACCATGAATAAAATACACTGTATATATGCATGAAAATTCCTAGTAGCAGCAGTCTCCTCGTTCTTCCGAGTGCTGGGATTACAAGCACGAGCCACATGTCCTGCGTAGTTCTCTGCAACAGGTCACCTAACCGGCTGCCTCAGCCTCTCAGGAGCTGACGGGACAGGCCCGGAAGCTGACAGATCTATTTTACCCTAGCTACAATTCTTTGAGACAGGGTCTTACGTGTCCGAGATAGGTCTCAACTCACCATATACTTAAGGATTCTCACTCTGCCACTTTCTAAGTGACGGGTTCCAGTATGTACTGCTCTGCTAGGTTATGCTGCTCAACCCAAGGCTTCCTTGATCTAGGCTAACTTTCTGCCTCGTTTTAAATCACAACCTTCTCCTTTCACTCTGCTTCTCCCCTGCATTTATTATTTTCTAGCATATAGTCAGGCTAGTACACTATCCAGCAACAGAGGATGGATAACATGAGCTCCAACGACAGGAATTTCTTTTTCTTCTTTTTTCCTTTTCCTTTTCTTTTCTTTCTTTCCATTTATTTATTTATTTATTTATTTATTGTCCCTTTTGCCTAGAATATGAAGTTATACCTAATAGTCAGAGACCTTTGTCTAAGTCAGCAGTTGGACAACTATTGCTCATGGATTGAATACTATCTGCTGTTTCTGTGGAACCCAGGGGCCTGCAGGATGGCTCAGCTGGAAAGATGCTTGTTAATCCAAAAACCCTAGACTGATCTACAAAACACACATGATGAAAAGAGAGAACCAACTCACAAGCTGTTCTCTCACTCCAAGCACGTGCGTGCACAGGTGTGAACAAAACAGACGCATCCTCACACAACGTAAAAGAGGGGCGCTGGAGAGATAACTCAGTGGTTAAGAATGTGTACTAAGCCAGGGGCGGTGGTGGGCACGCCTTTAATCCCAGCACTCGGGAGGCAGAGGCAGGCGGATCGCTGTGAATTTGAGGCCAGCCTGGTGTACTATGGGAGTCCAGGACAGAGAAACCCTGTCTCGATAAAAAAAACAAAACCCCCCAAAATAAAAAATAAGTGTACTGCTCTTGCAGAGGGACAGAGTTCAGTTTCCAGCACCCAAGTTGAGCATCTCACAACTGCCAGTAACTGTAGCTTCAGGAGATCAGCCTAGCCTTCTAGTCTAAGAGGGCTGCACTCATGCACAAACACAACTCTTTTCTTCCTCCCTCCCCTCCCCCCCCCCCTCTCTCTCTCTCTCTCTCACACACACACACACACACACACACACACACACACACACACACACACAGAGTTCATAATTCCGGTTCTGATCTCTGAGGGCATCAGACATGCACGTGGCACATTGACACACATACAGACAAAACATTCATACATATAAAATCAAGTTAAAAGATTTTAAAGAAAGCTGGGCACCGTGGCACACGCCTTTAACCCCAGACTTTAATCCTACTCCTTTAAAGTGTCTTGCCGGGGCATGGTGGCCTTTAGTCTCAGTAGGTGGATTTCTGTGAGTTCAAGACCAGCCTGGTCTATAAAGAAACAAAAACTTGAGCTGGGCGTGGTGGCCTTTAATCCCAGCACTCGGGAGGCAGAGGCGGGCGGATCACTGTGAGTTCGAGGCCAGCCTGGTCTACACAGTGAGTCCAGGAAGGCCAAGGCTACACAGAGAGACCTTGTCCCAAAAAACCAAAAAAAAACCAAAAAAACAAAAAACCACACTAAAGTCACCAGAGGGTTGTTGTGCACGCCTGTAATCCCAGCACTCAGGAGGCAGAGGCAGGCAGATCTCTGATTGTGAGGCCAGTCTGGTCTACAGAGTGAGTTTCAGGACAGCCAGGACTACACAGAGAAACTTTGTCTTGAAAAACAAAATAAAGCTGAGCGTGGTGGCGCACGCCTTTAATCCCAGCACTTGGGAGGCAGAGGCAGGTGGATCAATCAATGTGAGTTCAAGGCCAGCCTGGTCAACAAAGTGAGTCCAGGCCAGCCAAGGCTACACAGAGAGACCCTGTCTCGGAAAACCAAAAACAAAATAAATAAATAAATAAAAATAAAAAAATTAGAGTCTGCGTCCCTTGTTTACATGTTGCCTGTGAGTACTCCCATGGTGGCAGTAGGGGTTCTATGCCCTATTGATGAACTGTTCCAGCTCACACAAAGCTTTTCACTTCATGTTTTGTGCAATTCTGATAGTGTGATAACTGCTTTGAACATACTTGGACATGTTTTCTTCTAGATCTTGCACGGTCCTCTCTTCCCTCGGGAGCTTGGCAGACCTGGGCTGACCATTACACCCACTGTGTAGTACTGGGCAAATTATTCTGAACTGCAAATTATTCAATTTATGCTGAAAAAAGGGCTAGGGATGTAGCTCAGTCGGTAAAGCACTTACTTAGCATGTACAGAGTCCTAGGTTCAATCTCCAGCACATGAAATACAAAACTCAACAAAACAACAAAGTGCAGAACAGGTGAGTTCAAAGCCAGCCTAGGATACATGAGATCCAGTCTTAAAAACAAACATCAAAAATGTGGTTAAGGAGCCAGGCAGTGGTGGCGCACGCCTTTAACCCCAGCACTTGGGAGGCAGAGGCAGGTGGATCGCTCAGTTTGAGGCCAGCCTGGGCTACAAAGCGAGTCCAGGACAGTCAAGGCTACACAGAGAGACCCTGTCTCGAAAAAAAAAAAATGTGGTTAAGGGTAAACCACCCACTTTGCAAAGACCACTGGGGGAGACTGTAGAACACAGGTTCCTCCCGACCCCTGCGTTCTGACTCAGCAGGTCGGGTGTAGCCCAGGGTTCTGTATTAGGCTGGTTAACTCTATACAAGAAATGAGCCTGCTGTTTGAGAAACAAGCGTATTAGCGGTATGAGTGTCAAGTGCCAATTACAGGCTGAATGTAATGGTCATGTAACAAACGGAGAAGCAGGGCCGTACTTCTTTCAAAAGCCTTGCAGTAGAGCTAAGTAATTTTTACACGTGGTGAAGTAGGCAGGCCTGCAAGTCAGACCAGACCTATGACCAAGACTCAAGCTCTGAGACTGTCTGGAAAGTGTCCTTGTGCTCTGCCTTCAGCACACTCATCTGCTTATCCACCCGTGTGCCTTCCTGGGGGTCAGAAGGCAGCCTCTTGGCTAAGTCCTTGTGTGGCTGTGTCCATGACAGCTTCCTCTGGAACTCAAAACTCTCTTCAGGTTTAAATGCAGGGCAGACTCTTCCAAAAGCAGACGCATCCATCAACTAGTATTTGAGAGCATTTCACATCTATCTTCTATGCTGGGTAGCAACAGTCCCAATTTACACATGACAGAATAAGGGCTTTAATGGCATAGATGTGAATCACTATCTTGTCTCGTCACACAACGGGCGTGTTACAAGATGTTTAAGAATGTTGCTGGGGGTGTGGTGGTGTACGCCTTTAATCCCAGCACTCAGGAGGCAGAGGCAGGCGGATCGATTCCAGAATAGGAAAGGCTACACAGAGAAACCTTGCCTCAGAAAAACAAAAAACAAAACAAAACAAAACAAAACACACTTGTGGCTCTTGCACAGGACCTGGGCTCAGATGCCAGTTCCCACATAATGAATGGCTCATGCCATCTATAATTTCAGCTCCAGGAGATTCAAGGTATTATTCCGGCCTCTGCCGGCACCAGGCACACATGGGGTACACAGACATACACACAGGCAAACACTCATAGACATGAAATATAAATAAATCTAAAACACAATTTTAAAAAATCTTAAGGCCAGGTGGTGGTGGTGCATGTCTTTAATCCCAGGAACAGGGAGGCAGAGGCAGGTGGATCTCTGTGAGTTCAAGGCCAGCCTGGTCTACAGAGTGAGTTCCAGTACAGCCAGGGTTACACAGAGAAACCCTGACTCAAGAAACAAACGAACAAACATTTTAAGGCCAGCCTGGGCAACGAGACCTCTGTTGTTGTTTTCTGAAACAGGGTTTCTCAGTAGCTATGGCTGCTGCCACCACCACCACTACTTAACTTGAGGTGTGTGTGTGTGTGTGTGTGTGTGTGTGTGTGTGTGTGTGTCGGGAACTCTCTCTGTAGACCAGGCTGGCCTTGAACTCACAAAGATCTGCCTGCCTCTGCCTCCTGAGTGCTGGGACTAAAGGCCACCACGCCTGGCGAGACACTTTGTTAAAACAAAAGGAGTGAGGCTATAGCTCAGTCAATTCAAAGCCTGCTTAGTGTGCACGAGGCTCTTGGTTGGAGCCCAGCACCGTGTAAACTGCTCATGATGTCATTCCCTTCTAATCCCAGCATTTGGGAAGGAGGGAGAAGCAGAAGGCTCAGAAGCTCGAGGTTAGCCTCAGCTATCTGGCAAGCTCGAGGTTAGCCTGGATGAGAAAAAGAGCACCTAGCATCTGTGAGGGCCTGGTTCAGTCTCTAGTTCACACACACAAACTCCCTCCTCTCTGTGCTGCTTCCATCATCCCAGTCTAGTCCAAGACCCTGGCTTCCACTCACACTCGTTTCCTATAGGTGTATCCTGTCCCCAGGGTGAGTGTGTGGAAGGTAGCAAATCAGGGTGGGTAAGAGAATTAGCCATGTAATAGTAATTCTGTACAGCCTCCAACTACTGTCTTTCACATTACCTGCCTTGCAGCGCAATTCCTAATGGAACCGGGATTCTTTGTGTGTGTGCATGCATGCACATGTACATGTGTGCATGTGAGTGTAGACCAGAGGATAACCTTATTTTTCCAAAGAGTTATTTCTTATTTTTTGTTTGCTTGTTTGTTTCCAAGACAGGGTTTCTCTGTGTAGCTCTGGCTGGTCTGGACTTGCTTTGTAGACCAGGCTGGTCTCAAACTCACAGATATCTGCCTGCCTCTGTCTCCAGAGTGCTGGGATTAAAGGGGTGCGCCACCACACCCGGCCATTTTATCTATTTTTAAAAAAGATTTATTCATTTATTTGTACACTTTATGTGTGTGAATGTTTTGCATGTATGTATGTGTATGTATGTATGTATGTGTATCACATGTATGCCTGGTGCCCACGGCATCTCTGGACCTGGGTTCGGGATGGTTTTGAGGCACTATGTGGGTGCCAGGAGTCAATCCTACCCATTATCCCTTCCCTTAGCCTGGTAAGATTTGACAAACTACTGTTCTGACCACGCCCCCAGCACCCCTCCCCCCATACAGGGTCTCATGTAGCCAAGATGAAACTCAACTCCTTGTTCTCGTGCCTCTGCCTCCTTAAAACCAGGCTTACAGAAGTGCACCAGCAGGCTTGGTGTTTGTTTTTCATATACCTGAATGTTTTTCTTTTTATTTTACCTGGCTCAACTTGAAAGTAATCCCAACCTTTTTAACATAAGCAAGCAGATGTGGCTGGACACAAGTCCAAGGGTTGCCAGGCCTGCTGGCATATAGCTGTAACCCCATCGCTTAGGAGGCAGAGGCAAGAGGATCATGTGCTCAAGGCCAGGGCTATGGAGGGCTCAGTGGTTGTGAGGGCTGCTCTATCAGAGCTCAGATCCCAGCACCCAGCCCAGGTGGTTCTCAAACACCGGTGACTTCGATGCATGGGATATCAATCCATCTTCTGGTCTCCATGGACACCTGAATACATGCAAGCTTACACAGATATAAACAAAGACTAAAGGGAGGGGGACTTGAGGCCAGGCTGAGGCTGAGGCCCATAGTGAGAGCCTGTCACAAACAAACAAACAAACACCCACAATGGGGGGTGGGGAGACACAATAGAGATGATGTGTCTCACGTTAAATTCGTGATACCGACCTTAAATGGCCAGGCCACCCCATACCTATCAGGTCCACCCCTCTACTATTCCACAGTCTTCAAAGTGATCTTCCTGCTTTCAGGGAGCTGACTGCTTTTTCTTTTTCATTTCATTGTTTTTTCTTTTTAGTATTTTATGCCTATGTATGTTTAATAGGCATCTGTACATGTGAGTGCAGGTGTCCCGAGGGCAGAGAGGGTTTCAAATCCCTTAGAACTAAAACTACAGGTAGTTTTGAGGCCTGAGTAGATGCCGGGAACTAAACTCATGCTCTCTAGAAGAACAGCAAGTGTTTTTAACTGTTGAGCCTCCTTTCCACCTTTGTTAAGTTTTTTCTTTTCTTTTCTTTTTCTTTTTTTCTTTTTTTTTTTTTTGTTTTTTTTTGTTTTGTTTTTTCGAGACAGGGTTTCTCTGGGTAGCCTTGGCTGTCCTGGACTCACTTTGTAGACGAGGCTGGCCTCGAACTCACAGCGATCCGCCTGCCTCTGCCTCCCGAGTGCTGGGATTAAAGGCGTGCGCCACCACACCTGTCATTTTTTACCAGTAGAAAAATAGGGAACTGCACAGATCTTAGAGGGCTTTGTGAGACTCTAGTGATAGGCATATCTGGTGCACAGCACAGGCCTGGACACAGAAAATAACTAGAGACTATTACTATCATTAATTAGTACTATGTTGGTTCGGCTTTGCTTTGTTTGGTCAACTTGACACAGCTAGTGTCAGGGTCACGTGGGGAAGGGAACCACAATGGAAGAACTGCCTCTCAGACTGGCCACTCTGTGGGGCATTTTCTTGGTTGATGATTGATGTGGGAGGGCCTGGCCACTGTGGATGGTGTTACCTCTGGGCAGGTGGTTCTGGGTTCTACAAGAAAGCAGGCTGAGCAGGCCATGGGGAGCAGGCCAGGAAGCAGCACTCTTCCATGGCCTCTGCGTCAACTCCTGCTTCCAGGTTCCCACCCTGAGCACCTCCTCTGTAATGAGCATCGCTCTCCTCAGTGGTGCACTGTCACCCAGAAGTGTAAATAAAATAAAGCCTCCCCCGCCAAGCTGCTTTTGGTCATGTTTCTCACAGCAACAGAGATGCCATGAGAACCCACCACCTCCCCAAAGTGGGGCTCTACCAAAGTTGCTCCCCCAAGGGAGGGCTAGCATGAAACACTTTCATTCATGGAAGAGAAGTGCAGTGACCTTTCTAGAGTCACATGGCTTATGAGTGAGCTGGGGTGTGTCCCCAGTCCTGAGCTTTGGTTCTCTGCTGCTTTGGGCACTCAGTCAATCCTGGAGTCCAGCTCAAGACCCTAAGTTCTCAACTGCTATGTAGGAACCCACTCAGGCTGGACGGGGTGGCGCACACTTTTAATCCTAGCACGTAGAAGGAAGAGGCAGATGGCTCTCTGTAAATTCCAGATCAGGCTGGTCTGTGTAGTAAGTTCCAGGACAGCCAGGACCGTGTCTCGAAACAAACAAACAAAAAGAGAACCAATTTTTCCACTATTCTGTGCCTCTTACCCCAGAGAACTATGGGAAGGGGGCTTTAGTCACAAGCCCATAAACATGGCCCTGAAGCTGCTCTGACCTCCCCAGCGCCTGCCCCAACTCTCTGCCTCTCTGTCCTTGGGGAATCACTGCTGTCATCGCATCACAGCCCTCCTTTCTCTGAGTGCCTCCAGGGTCAGACCTGCCCCACACCGCTCAAGTTTCATCACAGAGACTGTCCTTCTGCCCCACCCTCCTCAGTGTCTCAGAAAGAGCAGGCAGGAGCTCAACGGATGACCTCACTGAACAAAGGAGAACAGAAGCACCATGTTAGAACCTGGGAATGTGGAAGTTTCCGTCAGGGAGCTGACACCTGCGCTACCTGACAGAGGCTGTGGCAAGCCCATTTTCTCCTGCAGCAAACTGTCATGAAGCTGCAGGCCAGGCCTCACCTGCAGGGCACGCTCTACGGCAGCATATCTGTGAAGGGCTGGCAATCTGCGGCAGGATCTTGGGAGACACTGAAAGCTGACAGATCTACCCTTGTCTTTAACTCCTCCTGCTCTTTCACATGAACAGTCTCCAGCCTAAGCCTCCATCGCATAGACAGGGCTGGAGCCCCGCGGCTGAAGCTGGCCACCCAGTTCACAGGCACCCCTACCACCCCTGGAGCCAGGTCCAGGGTTTGTCTCCATGGTTCATAATAACAAGGCTTAGAGAAGCTGACTTTCCCAGGGCTCCACAAGGGGGAAGACCTCTAACAGCAGCGCCACAGGGATCCCCGACATGGGCAAAGTTGAAAAGGCTCCAAATGGGCCAAAAGTAAAGGGCATGGCAGTGGGCTCAAGGCACACAGGCCTGGGTCTGAGGTGAGGCTTTCCACTTTTCAGTCAGATTAATTTGAAAAAGTTACTTAACATTTCTAGACATTTTTCTCATCTGTAAAGAGACAATAATATGGACCTGAGGCATGTGAGATAAAGAAAACCCTGTGACATTTGGAATAGGACCTCTCATGAGCTTCGTTTTGTTGCTTTGTTTGTTTGTTTTTGTTTTTTGAGACAGGCTTTCTCTGTGTAAACTAGGCTGTCTTCAAACTTGCAAGTGCTGGGGTTAAAGGCGTGTGCCACCATGCCTGGCTCCATTTTGTTGAAACAGGGTTTCTCTGTGTAACCTTGGCTATCCGGAACTATCTTTGTAGACCAGGCTGGCCTTGAACTCACAGCCTTTAACTCACAGAGATCCATCTGCCTCTGCCTCCCGAGTGCTGGGATTAAAGGCATGCACCACCACTGCCCGGCCATTTTGTTGATTTTAAGAAACCTACCATGCTGCACAGTGATCCGTTCCTGTGGTTCCACCACTTGGGAAGGTAAGGATCCACGAGTTAAAGGCCAGCCTAGGCTACATAGCTTAAGGCCAGCTTGAGCTATATAGTGAGGTCCTGTCTTAAAAACCCAATGCCAGGGGCTAGAGACATGGCTCAGAAGTTAAGAACATTGGCTGCTCTTAACAAAGGACCTGGGTTTGATTCTCAGCACCTACAGTGTGGCTCAAAATGGCCTGTAACTGCAGTCCCAGGAGAGATCCAATGGCCCTTCCTGGATTCCGTGGATACTACATGCACACAGTACACACAGATAAAACATAAATGGAAAAAACCCGAACAACAAAAAGCAAAACCAAGGCAAACAAGAAGACCCCAACAATCTCCCAATGCTTCATCCTTCAGGCAAAGACCATGTCAATGTTAACTAATAAAGTGTGGGAATATATACGCAGCTCTCCTCCCGTCACCCCAGGTGAAGGCTATCTGGTCCCAGGATCTTCTTGAAGGACAAGATACATCTACACACAAGGTGGCAGCTCTTGCTTGCCCTGCTCACACAGCCCCTTGCACTCAGGTCTTCAGACCTACCTTTCTTGCCATTGTTGGAGGGTGTAGACTTCCCACTATCTGAGTTCAGCTCGAACACCCGTAAGTCTGTGGGCACCTCCTCTCTCAGGGTCTCTACTCTGGCTGGAGGCCTGGGCTCTGGGCCACTGGCTCGGCCTGCAGGAGTTAGTGGCTTGGAGGGAACTGGGGGTGGGGGTCCAGTTTCACCCTCATCCTCAGGCAGACTCTGTTCTTCCAAAGATGCCTCAAGCAGCTTTTGGGACAGGTCTTTGGGCAACACTGGTGCCTCGGGTGCAGCAGCAGGGTTGGCAATCTGTGTCACGAGGGAGATGCTCTCGCTGCTCTCTGATGGGGTCACCTCTGCAGGGGGCTCCAATGGAGTCTCTTCACAAGGGCTCTGGGGCCCAGGCCCATCTTTAGGGGACGTGGAAGTTTTGGTCTCTTTTGGAATCTTTGTCTCTTCTGGAGATGGCGCAATGCCTTCAAGCTCCTCTGTGGAGAGAAAAGTGGGGCGAAAAGAGTGCAGCCCTCCTTAGCATCAAGACAAGACAGCCCTGTGACGTGCACATCCTGCTGTGCTCACTACAGTGAAGACTAGCCTGTGTCCCTCCCTGCTTCTCCAGCACACGTTTTTTGCAGACATTCCCTGCTAGTTGGTCTCACCTCCAGAGGCTAAGCTAGACCGCTAACAACAGCCTGAGACACTGTAAACCACAGGAAAGCCAAGACTTGGTCTGGCTGAAGTTCCATCCTATGCAAGGCAGTACTTACTTTCAACTTGCTACCTCTTTGGATTCTGCTAAGGGCTGCCCACTGAAATCTCAGGCTTTCCCACCCATACCCCAGCTCCTGAAAGAATGACTCTGATACTGTATTATTTATGAATAAATGCCTAGGCTATAAGCTCTGGCTCACTCTTAATTTACTTTCCCTGTTTATTCTATCCTATGTGCCACATGGCTGCTCACCGATCCTCAGTTTCATGTGTCTGTCATCCTGTCATCCTCACATTCTGCATGAATCTCCCCTCTGACTCTATCTCAGAGTTCATCTTTCTCTCCTGGAACTCCCACCCCTTGTTTCCTGCCTCAGCTAACAGGCCATCAGCTTTTTATTAACAGGTGATGCTTCCACACAGTACATAAGAGATTCTTTCAATAGGACTCGCTTTGCAGATCATGCAGGTTCTGAACTCACAGAGATCTGCCTGCCTCTGCTTCCCGAGTGCTGGGATTAAAGGCGTGTGCCAACAAGACTGGACACACAGCATAAGTATTTAACATAGCCTGAGCTACAGTCCTGCCTTTTCTCTTTTCAATTTTATTTTGCGATAGAGTCTCTTTATGTAGCCCTGGCTGACCTAGAACTCACGATGTAGACCAGGCTGCCCTCCAATCACAGAGATCTACCTGTCTGCCTCTCCAGTGCCAGGCCCTTGAGCCACAATCCTGTAGTCCCATAGAGAAGGGCACTGCGCGACAAGAATCTAGATTTTAGTGTGCTCCTCTGTAACTATATAAAAGCAGCTCACGTGTAACATGGCAATCTGCTCCAACTGGCACATGTGACTCCTGGACCCAAACTCTGGGTCCTACGAGCCCTGCGTGACGGGCTCCTTGTCATTTCTAAGTGCTCAGCGCACACATGGCGCCCACTCCTACTTCTCCCAGGCACAGCACATCTCTCCAGCCCTTCTAGAATACCACAAACAAGTCCATCCCCATCTCATTTCAACACCTCTTACCTTCCTCCTCCTCCCAGCCAGGCTCTTCAGAGATGCTCTGGTCTGCCCGCTGCTTCAGGGCGTCTCTCCGGGCCTGCTCCTGAGGGTGGGAGAGTGATGACCAGGAAATTAGGCTACCCTCCACTGGTCCTGACCTTAGAACCCTCAGCATACCCAGAAAGCACTACAATCTTCAACTCTTGCTTGCCTTGACAAAAATTTAGCCAGTTTCCCCCAACGCTGGGGTAAGGTGGGGTGATGGAGCTGTCTTCTCAGGCTAGACCAGCATACCTGTTCAAGTTGGTGGACTTTATAGAAATACCGGTGCCAGAATTCTGAGTGGGAAACAGCTGCTGGAACCTGGAGGGAGGCGAAAATGGCGGTTAAAATTTGGGAACGACATGTGGAGTCTGCATCAGTCTGTTCCCAGCCACACCAGAATCTCGGCACAGGAAGTGGCTTTACATTAATTATCAAAGCCGTTCCACCCACTTTAATTTCAACCAGACCCATCTTCCAGGCCCAGCGTGGCCAAGAAAGGGGAACAGAACTCCCATAAGGACTTTGCTGGTATCTACATTTCCCACCACTCTGACAGCCAGAGCCTGGCAGAGCAGCTTCTTTCTGGTAGCTTCTTGGTCCAGCACATAGCCCATCTGGCTCTGCAGGATCTCCCAGTACACACGTCCCTCCCACTCCCCAACACCTCAGGCTCAGAACCAGCTGAGGTCCTGCTGGCTGGGCCCTCACCATCTTGGTGTAGAGGGCCCGGATGGAGGGGCTGCCTACAAGGAGCTCTGAGATCTCCCCCTTCTTCTCCTCCAAGCAGAACTGGGAAAGCCAGGCGTCAAACAATTCCGGGGGCCCTGCAGAGGGACAGACACTGACGGTCAGTTCCCTGTGTCTAGGGAAAGAACACTGGGTCTAGAGAAAACACTTAAGCCTGGACCTGAATAGTAAAGAAAGCTTAAGGGTTCTTTTCAAAGCCATTTCATCTAAGGGGGAAAGAATCAGGCAAGGTAAAGGACTGGGGGGGCTCGTCCAGGATCAGGCTCTCTAGAAAGGACTACAGTCTTCCAAGTCTATCTCTGCTGCCACTGCAGTCCTCTGTACCCGGCTACTGAAACAGCTCTGCTCAATGTGGACCCACACTGTCAGAGCCCACGGGTGTCTCTGCCCTTTCCTCCTCCTCTGAACGTTCCAACACTTTAGATCTGCCTGGGCTGCTCCTTTTCCTCTCCTTTCCTCACTCTGTTTTTCCTCATGAGTCTCTCCTCAATCATTTTAGCTTCCTCTTCTGACCTTTCCTCTTTCTTTGCCACCCAGAGCCCACCCTGGGCTCCAGACCCAGCTGCTGTCGTTAACACAAGCTCTTTCGGGACCCACTCAGTTGCGGCTAGAGACCCAGACGCCATGCCAGCTCCCTCCTCACCCACCCGCTCTGGCTCTACTTCTTCAGCCTCCCTGCTGCATACTCTCCTCTTCAAGCAGCCTGCCTCTCCCTAGGCTCTGGCCGTATCTCTGACATGGGATCCCTAGGCAGCCCTACAGCACCTTCCGTTTCTCTCATCCACTATAACATGGCCTCACAGCTACTTTACAAAATGCAAAACTTGATCAATGTGAGCTTCTCTACAATGTGAGCTTTTAAAGCTAGGGTTCACAGTATATCAATATACATACATACATACATACATACATACATACATACATACATACATACGTAGCTAGTATCTTGCTATATGACCCTGGCTAGCCTGGACTTGCTATGTAAACCATGCCAGCCTCAAACTCATAGAGATGCTCACATCTGCTGCCCAGGTCATGGGATTAATAAAGGCATGCACTAGGACACCTGGCCTTGCACATAACATTTTATAGAAGACTCATCTTTTTTTCTCCCTCTAAGACAAGCTTTCTCTGTGTAGGTTTGGTTGTCCTGGAACTTACTCTGTAGACCAGGCTGGACTCAAACTCAGAGAGATCCCCCTGCCTCTGTCTCCGGGAGTGCTGGGATTAAAGGCGTGTGCCAAAACCAGGCTCATCATTTTGATCAGGTTTTTTGTTAGTTTTGGTTTTGGTTTTTTTCTTTTTCTGGTACTGGACATTGAACCTAGGGCCTGTGTCGGCTAGGCAAATATATGCCAAGTCCTTTTTATTTTTACTTAGATACAAGGTTTTGCTAAATTGTGCAGGTTGGCTCTGAACGCATTATATTGCTTAGCCTAGTCCCAACCTTTCAATTCTCCTGCCTCATCCTCCAAATAGCTGGTGTTATAAGAACCTGTCCATCAACAGGATTCCACCCCTCCCCCCCTTTTTTTTGGCTTTTTCAAGAGAGTTTCTCTGTGCAGCCTCGGCTATCCTGACTACCTTATAGAGCATGCCAGGTGAGCCTCGAAATCAGTGATTTGTCTGACTCTGCCTCCTGAGTGCTGGGATTAAAGGCGTGTGCCACCATGCCCGGCCCTGTTCACAGAGTTTTAAAGGCCTCTAATGACTAAGGAAAAGTTCAGAACCATTACCACGAGCCCCTCACGACCAAACATAAGCTGCTTCTGGGCTGCCTTCACTTCCTCATCAACTCTAATTTAGTGTCACCAAACAGGGGTTCCCTGTTCTTTCTGATTTTCAGATATACACTGGCCCTTGCCTGAACGACCTTCCACTCCTGAGCACTGCTTCTGGCTCCACAGGCTCTGTGAGGTGCACTGTTCTGGACGCCCACTGCCCACCTTTCTACAGAAAGAATCAATCCATTCTTTGCTACCTCTGTTTGATTCCTTGTCTCCCATTTCTCTTTGCACCTGGTTCTGAAGGAATGGAGAGTTTCACGGCTTAACTAATTTCTGGTCTCTAGTTTCCAGAATTGGGCATAGTGGACAGGAATGGGGGTGGGGTGGGGTGGGGTGGGGTGGGGGAGCAGCAGGGGTGGCAGACAAGCTAAACAGAGCAGAGAGACCATAATAAGAGCAAAGCCTCTTCAAGAAACAGAGTTAGGGCAGATACTTGAGGTTCAGTGGGGAAGAGGCACCATGAGTCTGCTTTACAGATACAAGGAGTATGTTCAGACACTACTCTGTCCCCGGGATGCAGGAGCTGCTTGGTCTGCGACACCTATGATCCACATCCTCTCCATCTACGTGCCCCACAAACTGCCCCACTGCTGCCCCTCACCATCTGGTTCATTGCAGTACGTTGCTGGGTCTGACTGCAGACTGTAGAGGCGAGCCTGTAAGCAACAGAGAAAAGAGAACAGAAATTCTGGGGAGGTGGATGCAGAGAAAATCCCCTCATGTATATCAAATCAGTTACCACCCTTGTTGGTTGCAAAGCCCACAGGGCACTTATTGGTGACTAGAGTGGCACTCGGCAAAGCAGTCTCTTACCCCATGTTCCCACCCTGAGAACTAAGAAACTATAGCAAGCGGGGTGTAAAACTGTATGTAGAACTCCTTCTGAAATATGGGAGATTTAGAAAATGTCAACTGCAATTAATGCTAATAAAGTCCAAACTTAAGGGCAAATTGTGATAATGTAATTATCCCCAAATTAAAATCCAACAAGGCTGAGTGGTCGTGCACACCTTTATTAATGTCAGCACTTGAGAAACAGAGGCAGGCAGATCTATTTAAGTTTAAGGCCAGCCTGATCTAGACACTGAGTTCCAGGTCAACCAATACTATACAGTGAGATTGTCTCAAAATAAAAGTAATTTAATGCCTAACCCCTCCCCCCAGCAAAAAAATTTAAAAGCCCATCAACAATGCTAGACAGTGGTAGCACAGGCTTTTAATTCCAACACCTGGGAGGCAGAGGCAGACAGATCTCAGAGTTTGAGGCCAGCCTGATCTACAAAACGAGTTTCAGGACAGCCAAAGCTACATAGAGAAACTCTGTCTTGATAAACCAAATAATAATAACAATAATAGCATAATTTAAAAATGAGATTTTTTTTAAAAATAAGATTTATTTATTTATTTTGTTTGTTTGTCTTTGTTTTGCTTTTCGAGACAAGGTTTATCTTGTCCTGGTTGTAAACTCAGGACCTCTGGAAGATCAGTGCTCTTAACCTCTGAGCCATCCCTCCAGGCCATAATTATTTTATATAATTAAAAATGTTAATATTACATAATTATAATGATTAATTAACTTGTAATGTAAAAATATAAGAATGATTATTTCATCAACCATATCTTAAGTGGGGAGGCAATTCAGTGGTAGGACACTTGCTTAGCATCTATAAGGCCAATACAGCAGGGAACAAAGTTAGGCCCAGCAAAAGAGAAAAGACAAAATCAATTTTAGAGCCAGTCTACCAAATGCACTGTAAAGCTATGCTTTACTGGGGCCACAGAAGCTAGACTTCAGCCGGTCAACCCCACCCCGCACAGCACGGCTGCCCGCACGGGAACGGCTGCACGGGAGCGTGGGGGTTGATAACTTAGACTCTATTCACTTAATACCTCAACGCTCTGGCACATGTTGGTAAAAGGTGCCAGTGATCAAAGTTTGGGATGGAAATCCGATGATAAGAAGGCCCAAATGCCATGATATGCCCATGTGAATTCAAGAGAGACTGACCACCGGACAGGAGAGCCGCACAAACATACTGCTCTGGTTGCTGCTCACGGGTTCGGATGGGTGCATTTACTTCTAGCAGAAATTAGTACTTTTGTTTTCCTTTTTCTTTCTTTTCTTTTCTTTTTTTTTTGGTTTTTCGAGACAGGGTTTCTCTGTGTAGCCTTGGCTGTCCTGGATGCACTCTGTAGACCAGGTTGGCCTAGAACTCACAGAGATCCACCTGCCTCTACCTCCCAAGTGCTGGGATTACAGGCGTGCCAAACATGTTCAAAGTGGAAAGGGACCCAAATGTGTAGCACCAGAACGTGACTGAACAAATGATTCCATCTGTGCTCATTTGCAGGAAAGCGGTTAGGAAAGATGCTGACAGTTTGTTATATAGCTCTTTGAAACAATACACACAAATGTCTGTTTGTTTAAAAGGAAAAAGCTCAAACTATCTTTACTCAAGTTTGTGAACAACAACAGCAACAATATGGAAGGCTATGAGACAAGAAGGAACCAGAGGTATCTCTGGGTAATGAGGTCACAGGATTAGAAACACAGCAGCCGGGCAACGGTGGGGAGTCTTTAATCCCAGCACTCAGCGGCAGAGGTACAAGGAGCTCTGTGAGTTCCAAGCCAGCCTGGTCTAGAGGAACACAGAGAAACCCTGGCTCAAAAAGAAAGAGAGAGAGAGAAACATAGTAATTATCTACTTTTTATTGATGTTCCCTAATTATACAAATTTGTCTATATTTTTAGCCTAAACACATATGGCTTTTGTGATTAAAGGTTGGTAGGTAAAGCTTTGAATCTCTAGCAAAGGCTGCCAGCAAATACCTTGGTGCCATCATATGGCTCAGCTGTGCCAGAGGGTGTGCCCATCAGGGTGATGACATCACAGTCGATGGTTTTGTCTGGTGAGGGGGCAAAGGTGTCTGAGATCACCCCTAAGAAGTCAGATAATCCCTTCTTCATTTTTTCTGTTGCCCCTGAGGAGCCTTCGGTCTGCAGAGAAAACCAAAGAAAGGAAGACAGTGTCCTAGGAGCAGGGTGCAATCAGGAGAGGGGTAGACTACATGCCAGGATGAGACACATGCGAAAATCCCTCTCCGCATCTCAGACTGGAGACAGAGGTAGGCAGAGCCCTCCTGCCCCAGGTGTGGATGCAGAACAGGGCCAAGGTGGACCTGAGGAGAGCTTCCATTGGTCAGTACATCAAAACAGCAAGGTAATCTAGGATGATCAAAAATTGGCAGGAGGGGCCAGGTGTGGTGGTGCATGCCTTTAACCCCAGTACTCTGGAGGCAGAGACAGGCGGGTCTCTGAGTTTGAGGCTAACCTGGTCTACAGAGTGAGTACAGGATAGCCAGAGCTACAGAGAGAAAACCTGTCTTGGGGGTGGGGGGCAAAAAAAAAAAAAAAAAAGGTAGGAGGGCCAGGGAGATGGCTCAGTGGGAAGAAGTGCTCACTGTGCAAGCATGAGGACCCGGGTTCAATCCCATGCACTCGTGTAAAGAGCAAGGTGTGGAGACAGAGGCAAGGAGGCAGACAGACAGAGCCTGGTGCTTGCTGGGAGAGGGCACAGTCAAGCCAAATGACAGGCTTTAGGCCCAGTGAAAGGTGCTGTCTCAAGAAACACGGTGGGGGCTGGAGAGATGGCTCAGAGGTTAAGAGCACTAACTGTTCTTCCAAAGGTCCTGAGTTCAATTCCCAGCAACCACATGGTGGCTCACAACCGTCTATAATGAGATCTGGTGCCCTCTTCTGGCCTGCAGGTGTACAAGCAGGCAAAACACTGTATACATGATAATAAATAAATCTTAAAAAAAAAAAAAAAAAGAAACACGGTGGATGCTTACGACACCTGAGACTGTTCCTTTGGCTTCTAGATGCATGTGAACCGCCAAGCATGTTTGTGTGAACCCAACCCACACATACTGCCCAGCCCACAATGAACATGTATGCATGTGCGCGCGCACACACACACACACACAGTCAAAGGAAGATCCATGTCGTTTTAGCAGGCCTGGAAATAGGTGGTGGTTTTGAATCTCAGGTCTCACACTGGTGGGCTATGAGACCACAGTATTCTGAGTCTGTCTTCTGTGAAATGTGGATGAATAAGACACAGCCAACCCTGACACAAACAAAGAGCAGCACTGTAACGCAACCTTGCATTATTGCTAAGGAAGCAGATTCTGTGCAGATGTTGGGGAAAATAAGCAGGATGAGGACAGCCAGCCTTGGCTTGTCAGGTGACACAAACAATACGTCACATCATGGGTCAGTACGCCTCTGCTTGGCATGGTTGATGAACTCAGAAGCAGGCCAGACTCCAAAAATCTCATGCAAAACCATAATATTGACTTTGCTTTGTTGAGACAGGATTCTGCTATGTCTTCAGGGCTATGTAGCTCAGGCTGACCTAAAACTTCCCATGTAACCAAGGCTGGCCTAACATTTAAAGTCTTCCAGCCTCAACCTCCCAAGTGTTGGGATTACATTGACATTTTCTCTCCTTTTAAAAAAGATTGTGTGTGTGTGTGTGTGTGTGTGTGTGTGTGTGTGTGTGTGTGTGTGTGTGTGTGTAGGTGTCCTCCACAGAGGCCAGAAGAGGTCAGAAGGCCCTGGACTTGGGCTGCAGGACGGGTGCTGGGCACTGAACTTAGGTTCCCTGGAAGAGCTGTCTCTCCAGCTGCTAGCAGTATTTAGGCATCTCCAACCTAGAATCAATCGATCGTGGTGCCTACCACACATGCTGACAGAAGGGTACAATCATATTTGTTGAATGGAAAATAAATAAGTAAATGAATTAAGCGGTGCTTGTTGCTGGCTAGACTCAGGAGTTCATCAAGTTACAAACTGTCATTCACGCTTTTGGCCTGGTTGTTGTTTCACAGCTCAGGCTGGTCTGAATGTCCAAACCTCATGTCCCAGTCTCCTGTGTGCTAGAATTACAGGCATGTGCCACCACACCCACTGTGTCATCTGTGACTGTCAACAGCGACAGTAAGCAAGGAGGACTTTATAAATAAAGCCCCCAAACTTGCCCTCTTTCTTTCTTTTCCTGTTCCCCCCCCCCTTTTGGTTTTTCTTTACAAATTACAAATTTAAAAAAAAATTATTTATTTATTATGTATACAATGTTTTGCCTGCATGTACACCTGAAGAGGGCACCAGACCTCGTTATAGATGGTTGTGAGCCACACGTGGTTGCTGGGAATTGAACTCAGGACCTCTGGAAGAGCAGTCAGTGTCCTTAACCTCTGAGCCATCTCTCCAGCCCTCTTTTTGGTTTTTCGAGACAGGGTCTCTCTGTGTAGCCTTGGCTGTCTTGGACTCACTTTGTAGACCAGGCTGACCTCGAACTCACAGTGATCCACCTGCCTCCGCCTCCCGAGTGCAGGGATCAAAGGCGCCACCACACCTGTTTCCATTCTTAATCCCCTTCTCCTTCTCTGACATATGAGAGGGGCTTTATGTATGTTGCCCCAGCTGGTCTGAGTGTCTAGGTGCAGGAGATTCACCTCAGCCTCTTGTACAGGGAAAACAACCACACAGCCAGATCCAGCTCAATTTGTTATAACATGGCCTCTACTGGTCTCAGGGCGATGATTTAGACAGAGATCAAATGAAGAAACTAGTTTGTTTCTAGACTAATGGAAAAACTGTAAACTGTATATAAAAGGCAGCATGTTAGCTAGAAATAGTGGGTCATATCTGTAGTCCCAGTACTTGGAAGGCTGAGGCAGGAGCATTGCCATGTGCTTGAAGCCAGACTGGGCTATATAGTGAGATGAGGCCTCCAAACCACCACCACCAACACACACACACACACACACACACACACACACACACACACCTAGACAATTAGACAAACTACAAGGTTATCTTTGCTCCTACAGTATTTTTGCTTTTTATACTCTGATGCCTAGTTTTACGTCAACCTGACTCAAGAATGTCATTTGAGAGAAGAGAGCTTCAATTGAAAAAATGATTCTGTATGATCAGAGAAAGCCAGTAAGGGAGCAGGCCCAGCCCACTGTGAGTGGGGTCACCCCTGGGCTGGTGGTCCTGGGTTCCATAAGAAAGCAGGCTGAGCTGGGCATGTCCCAAAGAAAACCAAAACAACAACAACAAAACAAACACACAACAACAACAACAACAAACCCTTTTTTGCCTAAGTTGTTTTTGGTATCATAGCGGTTTTTTGTTTTGTTTTGTGAAAACAAGATTTCTCTGTGTATGTAGCCCTGGCTGTCCTGAAACTCAATCTGTACACCAGGCTGTCCTTAAAACTCAGAGATCTGTCTGCCTCTGCCTCCTGAGTGCTGGGACTAAAGGTTTGCACCACCACTGCCTGGTGTCATACTGTTTTATCACAGTAATAAAAACACATACTGACTTTAAAATCTAACGCCTACAGAAGATTTCATTGTACATCTCAGATTAACAAAACAGAGCCATGAGAAGATAAATTGGCACAAAATACGCATACTTGAAACCTATAATACACTCAATTTAAAAAATTTTATTGTGTGTGATGTGGGGGGGATTTTTGTATGTAGCATGATGAACATGTGGAGGTCAGAGGTCAGAGGTCAGAGGCTTGGTTCTCCGACTTTTACATGAGCTTTGGATAATCAACTCAGGTTGTCAGGCTTCAGTGACAAGTTCTTAACCTGCTAAACCATCTTGTTGGCACACATACAAACACACACATCTGTGTCTGTGTTTTAAAAATTAATTATTTTGGGCGGCAGTGTCTCATATAGCTCAGGTTGGCCTCAAACTCACTACAGTGCAGTGCTGAAACCACAGATATGAGCCACCATGCCTAGTTTGTCTTGTTACTATGGACAGCCAACTTGAAGAGACCTAAAATCACCCAGGTGGCAAGCTTCTGGTCACACCCGGGAGGGATTATCTGAACTAGGCTGGACGCTAGGCCTGCAGGAAGAACATCGTAGCTGAGATTTGCGCTGGGAGCTGGGGTCCTGGACTGAGTAAAGGGAGACACTGAGCCGAGACCAGTGTCCATCCCTCTCTTCCTGACTGCAACAGTGATGTGACCGGCTTCCTCCTCACGCTCCTGCTGTCATGACCCCCTCACAATGAGCTGCAGCCTCCAACTGTGAGCCAGAATAACCCTTTTTAAACTGCTCTTCTCAGGCATCTGATCACAGTAATGAGACAAGGAAGCAACACACTAGCACTTCTCTCTTCTCTTTCTTTACAAAACAAAACAAAACAAAAACAAAAAATAAAAAGATATTAAAAGCCAAAAACTATACTTATCCTTGACTCTTTCCAACATATGGCAATAGGCAAAATCTTTTTTCTTTTTTCTTTTTAAAGATTTATTTATTATGTATACAGTATTCTGCATGTACACCTGCACACCAGAAGAAGGCACTAGATCTCATTATAGATGGTTGTGAGCCACCATGTGGTTGCTGGGAATTGAAGTCAGGACCTCTGAAGAGCAGACAGTGCTCCATCTCCAGCCCCAATAGGCAAAAATCTTAACAAGAATAACATTACTGAAGATCTGTACACAATACCAGAAGTGCAATAGACAACTGAGGGCTTTTAAATTTTACCTAACTGACGTCTAGGACACTGTAGAATGAGGCCTGCAATGATTTAAGTAAAACCGTTAACTTAAGGTGCTGGAGAGCTGGCTCAGGAGTCAAGTAGTCCTTTTCCAGAGAACCTGGGTTCCCTTCCCAGCACCCACATGGTGATTTACAACCATCTGTAACTCAGTTCCAAAAGATCTCACACCTTCTTCTGCCCTCCATAGGCATGTGGTGTACAGGTATACATACGTGCAAAATACCTACATATTTTTTAAATAGATACATACACACACACATTATATATGTATACACACACACACACACACACACACACACACACATACACACTTTTTCTTTAGGTTTTCAAGACAAGGTTTCTCTGTGTAGCCTTGGCTGTCCTGGATTTGCTTTGTAGACCAGGCTGGCCTCGAACTCACAGCGATCCGCCTGCCTCTGCTTCCCGAGTGCTGGGATTACAGGTGTGCACCACCACACCCGGCTACATACACACATTTTTAACTAAGTCAAGAGCCAGGTGTGTTAGTACATGCATGTAATCCTAGCCTTTGGAGCTAGGGTCGGGAGAAATCAGGAGTTTAAGGCCATTCGCTGATACACAACCAGTGTGAGACTACTCTAGGACATTTGAAATGTGAGTCGGGAGAGGGAAACAAAAGAAAACAAAGGGGTAAATATAAGTTAAATATACTAGTGGCCAAGTGTGGTGGCCCACGCCTTTAATCCCAGCACTTGGGAAGCAGAGGCAGGTGGATCTCTGTGAGTTCGAGGCCAGCCTGGTCTACAAAATGAGTCCAGGACAGCCAAGACTACACAGAGAAACTCTGTCTCGGGGAAAAAAAAAAAAGAAATATATTAGTATTCAGGGCTGGCAAAAAGGCCCAGTGGGCGGTAAAGACACATTGTGCTAACCCTGACAGCCTGGAATCAGGGGAAAACTGACTCCACACGTTGCCTTCTAACCTGGCACACATGTATATACACACAAGAACATACATATTTATGAATACGATTTTTTTTAATTGTATTTAGTTGGCCCCAGTTTTTTTTTTCCTAAAGAAAGTATACACAGGAGCTATCACCCAAATATTAACAATAGTTACCGTCATGGGAACGGTTTCTTTTATACACACATACACCACAGTTTACCTACATTTTCTACAATACATGATTTGCTAATGGAAAACGTTTGCTAAAACAATATAGAAGTGGGAAATTATTACTCTATAGCTTGTTTGCTTGACAAACAATTCCTTCAAAAAGTAGAAGGAAAAATATCCCTTCCCCACCAACAGAAAAATATAATCACTTAATGAAAGAAAAGCGGGACGCCCCCACTAGGTTCCCAGGGCAGACCTGACTGTGAGGGCGGTCAGGCAAGGTGTGGGCCATACTCACGGCTAGCTTCTCCTTGACCACACTGGCCGTGGCGGCTATGGTGCAGGCTGTGTCATGCTGTACCACCTGGGTAAATTCTGTCAGGTCCCGCTTCATGAACTCCAGAGCCTCGGTGGACTATGGAAGACAGAGAAAAATGACAAAGCTGGCAGGCTCCATCACTCCATGTGTCTGGGCTTCTTCAGCACCAAACAGGTAGATGGAGATGCCAAGGGACGTAAGAGCCAAGGCTGGAAAATAATGCTGAGTTGTTCCAATTCCGTAACCTGGGATTACCTGTCAACAGAGAGGAAAACGCCTGTTATTTAGCCTACAAACTAAGACTCAGCCCTGGATCTCAGAAGTGTGCGCAGGGGGATTCTCACTGAGTCCCTGTTTCTCTCCTGTCAAATGATCTCAAATGCAGAATGGCATTATGAACATACACGTGAATGAAAACTTGCTTTGATATGTCTCCCCATCACACGAGAGGGTTTTTCTGGCTGTCCTGGAACTCAACTCTGTAGACCAGGCTGGCCTTGAACTTGGAGAGTCACCTGCCTCTGCCTCGGCCTTGTTTTGTTTTGTTTTTCGAGACAGGGTGTAGCCTTGGCTGTCCTGGACTCACTTTGTAGACCAGGCTGGCCTCGAACTCACAGCGATCCGCCTGCCTCTGCCTCCCGAGTGCTGGGATTAAAGGCGTGCGCCACCACGCCCGGCTCTGCCTCGGCCTCTTAAATGCTGGGATTAAAGGCTTTTTTTGGCTTTTGTTTTTTTGAATCCAAGGAAGAATAGACTGTGTTTGAAAGCTAGCCTGAGCCAGCTGGTCCTCTGCTGCCTTCTGTGTCTGCCTTGCTTATGTCATGCTCACCAACTCAAAAATGACTTCCTGGAGCATCAGTGCTCACTCCACCTCGCACGTCCTCTCATTTTACCTGGGATCAGCCATCTGAACTTTCTCATTTTGTTCTGAGAAGGCTCACTATGTAGGCTGGACCTTCTGCCTCTGCCTCCCTCCCGAGTGCTGAGATTACAGATCTGCACAATCATGCCCAGCCAAAACATGTTTTTGAGTCCTCGTGTTTTTGTTTTTCCTAGGATGGGTCTGCCTACTTTTTACTGCCCTGGCATGACTGAGCGGGACCATGAGGAACCCACCAAAAGGCTGAAGCAGATGGGACACAATGACATTTTTTTGGTTTTGTTCTGTTTTTTGAGATAGGGTTTCTCTGTGTAGCCTTGGCTGTCCTGCATTCACTTTGTAGACCAGGCTGGCCTCACACTCAGAGACTCACCTGCATCTGCCTCCCCAAGTGCTGGGATTATAAGCAAGTGCCACCACGCCTGGCGAAATTTTCATTTTTAATATGTCACTCTAATGACTGGCATAGTTTTAGGCACTCAGAGTCAAGGAGGCCATGGGATATCTGGGTAGTTGTCAGGTGAGACCTATCCTTAAGCACCAAAGGCTCTAGGAATAGAAACAGGAATCGCCCCTAAGGAGAGGTGCACAGTAAGAGTCTGCCGAGTCCACACAGCTGTGAGCTGAGGACAAAGATCCCCAGAGCCCCATTTTTAAAAGGGCAGGGGGAGAAACATGAGCCTGACAGTCAGTAAAGGAAACCCCGGATGAGTGTGTGGAGAACTGAAAGAATTACATCACAAAAGTCAGAAGAGTGAATTAAAAAAAAAAAAGGGGGGGGTGATGGGGTGGGGTAGGGAGCACGTTAGTGTCAACTGCTGCAGAAAGTTCCAGAAAGATAAGGGCTAAAAACTACCCAGTGGAGCTGGCGAGTGTCATTACAGATAAGTGTATAGGTGGTGGCTTCAGAGGCAGGGAGCAAGGGAGGCGAGATCAAGATTATTGACTTCATTTTTTTTTTTTAAAGTATCTGAGGCTGTTGAAAAAAAGACTTGAGAGAAGAGTTTCTGAAATCAAGGGGAAGAAAAGAAATAAGAGGAGGGAAAATGGTGTGCCCAGACTCGGAGGGACCAGGGCATCTGTGGTGAAGACAAGAAGCAACGGTGCCTTCTCTAACCCTGCGTCTGCGCTTGCACTTGGGGGCGTAGGATAGATGGATGTACAGGAGGCTCAGGGCAGGAGCAGGCAGGAGGCAGAGGAAGGCCAGGTACACCGTCCTCTCACAGTGGCAGGGGCAATACAGGCTGAGGGAGCAGGGAAGTGACTGATCCGAGAGGCTCCAGGACGGGAAGCAACGGTAAGGAGAGCAGCAAGAGAGCAAGAGAAACGCAGAAGGAAAAAATGGTGACCAGACTTTACCTATAGCACCTGATAAAGAGGGTGGATGCTCGTACAGTACTCTCAGTGCTATCCACGGCCACAGCGCTCTACAGATCACGTCTAATGCTCGGGACATCCCGCTAGCTAGGGAGTATTATTTCACTTTGCAGGTGATGAAATGAGGCCTAGGAAGCATAAAAAGGAACTTGCCCGAGTCAAAGGTGGTGGCGTCCACTTGTAATCCCAGCACTTGGGGAGGCAGAGGCAGGCGGATCGCTGTGAGTCTGAGACCAGCCTGGTCTACACATATGAGTTCCAGAGCAGCCAAGGGCCACACACACAATGAGACACTGTCTCAAAACAAAACAAACCGACAAAAAAAAAAAAAGAAGAAGAATAACTTGCCCCGGTTCCCATACGTGTAAATAACGAACGGGTGAGAGTTACGTCTTCTCTTACTGACGCTGACCCAGGAAGCCCTTGTGTGGCACCTGCTGACATGACCTCCATACCTTCCTTCTGGGAAGCATGTTACTGTGAGATCTCATATTAAACCTTAGCATAAAGTCTCCTCCTTTAACAAAACAAACAGCTCAGCGAATTCTCACTGTATTGGGCTGTAGCTTGAGGGGGGGTGCTCTCCAGGGATACCCAGGCCAGGGGGAGGGAAAAACAAAAACAACAACAACAACAACAACAACAAACCTGCACCTAAAGGACTGGGCTGCTTTGGGATCAGAAGCCTCTTGGAGTCTGCCCTGAAGCAGGACTCACTTCTTTTGCTTGAGGTGGTAAATAGTAATTAGTTTTTCCACGACTTAGCTGAGTTGGTTTTAAAAACAAGGTAATGTGGGAGAAAACAAGAACGCGCAACTGGCGCCGCCTACTACAGCGTCAAGCATCAGGAATTACTCAGCCAGCCATTTCCCCCCAAGTCTCCACTTTCTGGCCACCGGCCCCGGTCCCTTTGCAAATCACTCAGATAGGCACCAGGCACCAGTGTGTACGGCGATCCTAATCTCTACTTAGATTCTTGTTTTTCACCTTCCTTGCTATACCCTCCCCGCCGGCTCATGACTCCCTGGGCTAAGAACAGACGTCAGGTACTCTCCTTTCGCAGGATTTCCGACAGTAACTAAGCAGCTATTTTGTTTGACTGCCTCCCGCAAGCAGACTGAGTTTTATGAGGCCCGAGACTGACTGACTGCCAGGCTAAGGAAGGTCTGTATCCTCCCAACCTGTCTGAGAGTACCGACTGCTGAGAGAGCAAGGTGCTGTCCAGTGATGGCGTTTTGCCCTTTTCTCTCAAACGGCCTCACGGAAGCTCAAGATGTCCTGGCAAGGCCAGGCAGACTTGGCTGCAAGGAAGTCGGCCCTGTCGAGAGAAGACCGGGTGCTGCGCCGGCTTACCTTCTCTTTGACTGCCTGGTAGCTCTGCTGCAGCCAGCTCCGCCACCACCCCACGTCCTCCCTGTGGAAGACAAGATACATCTCTGGCTGCCCAGCCGTGCGACTCCAGCCCAAGCCTCCGCTGCGGCCGGCGGGGGAGGGAGGGAGGCTTCGCCGGCCGCTTCCCCACCCCCACCCCCTCGCACCACGCCTCCATTCTGCCCTTTCAGCTCGATCCGCACCCGCGCTGGTAACCTGTCCCCAACAGGGACACCTTGGCTCAGTACCCCAACCCTGGGAGAACCCAGGCCCCAACGCCAGAGAGCGGAACGACAGGCTCACCCTTCCGCCATCTTGCCCGCATGACATCACCACTATTTACCGACCTTTGACTTCCGACACGGAGCCGCCCCCTCAGGCTCCGCCCCCAAAAGCGCGTCCCGATCCTAGCCCTCCGCCCAATCCCCGCCCCTTACATCAAATATGCCCTCCTTTGTCCAATCCGAGTTCCGATTTTGATTCTTTTTTTTTTTTTTTAGTTCCGCCTCTAAACTTTCGGATCCAATCCTGTTCAAGATTGTCCTCAGGTCCCACCTACTAACCACTAGCTTTCCTGGTAGCCCCTGACTACAGTGGCCTCTCTGGGCCAAGCTTGGCAGTGAGGCGAGAAAAGGAGGGAGCTGGCTGGGCTCGAACGTCAAGCTCGAGCGTCAAGCTCGAACGCAAGGCAAGGACCTCCCCCCTTTGTGAAACCAGCTGTGTAACAGCTGCTGGGTCTTCTCTATCGGGCTGACTCAGCAAGCTCAGACCGCGGGCCTCTGAGCCACAGTTTGGAGGGTTGTGGGGAAAATTCAGAGGCCGCTTCAAGCTTTGTTGTGACAACCGCCACCACTCCCAAGTAATCTTTTGGAGAGGCGCATTCAGTCATCACTACTCGGTGGCCCAGCTTAAGCTTAGATGTGACATGAGCTTAAATGTGTTCTGCAAAGATCCGGAGATCTACTGAGAGAGGGGAGTCAAGGTCTATTGAGTTGTGAAAGGGGATTCCTTAGATCTGGTGGCCCTACCTACTACTGCAATTCAGGGCCATCCCCCTGCTGGTTAAGGTCGCTTCCACCACTGGATCCCATAGCTTCTTGTCTGCCTAAGGACCAAGCTACCCTAATTCTCCCAGCGCTCCTCCAAAGCCACTCAACTAACTTTTCTTTAAGAGATTGTTGCTGTTATTATTTTCCTGTCTAAAAGACTAACACACACACACACACACACACACACACACACACACACACACACCCTTTTTTCCCCTTTCAACGAGTCCAGGGGCTTGCAGGTAGCCAGGGCTGGCTTAGAACTTGTGTAGTTAAGCTGGCTTCCAACTCTATTCTGCCCCAACTCCCCCAGTGCTAGGATTAAAGGTGTGCACCACTGTGCCTGCCTGACTTAACAACTAACCCTTTTTTGACACCACCGAATTTCCCTGCTTCTGCATAGTGGACAAATCGACTTATTCACTGTCTCCTGTTTCTTTTACTATGTTAAGAGTCTCTTTCGGTCAGGCTTTTGCCTTCTCACAATCCACCGAAGGAAGTTTTGTTAACGTCTCCAAGAACAGTGGCAAATTTTTTATTCCCTTACTTGAACCATTAATATGTCCCATGACTCAGTGGGCCACCTCCCCCCCCCCAAAAAAAAAGCCCATCCGATGGCCACCTCCCTCTTCCCATAGTCCTTCAAATCTTCCAAAAGGCATTATCTGTTCACAGAATGAAGCATGTATGCTCCCATGTTCTCCCTTCGGTCCCTACCTGGTTGATGTGACCTTGCATTGCTCTTTGGTTACATTGCCCCCATAGATATTGGCCACTTAGATTTCCCTAAAAATGTCTGGTGCTTTCCTGACCCAGAGCCCTAACATTT
Organism: Acomys minous; assembly: GCF_964271855.1. NCBI lineage: Eukaryota > Metazoa > Chordata > Mammalia > Rodentia > Muridae > Acomys > Acomys minous. The sequence goes on along the minus strand of NC_140487.1, from coordinate 105,291,797 downwards.
GTTCGATCTACTTACAATGCTCAAGCTCTTACCCACCCTGACCACATTATTGAAAACTGAAGCTTGTGCCTCAGTGGAGCACGCACCTTTAAGCACAGCACGCGGAGGCGGAGGCGGAGGCGGGTGGGTCTCTATGAGTTTGAGGCTGGACTGACCTATACCGAGTTCAGACAAAAACAATGCCACCCAAACCAAAAGTCCTCAAGCGCGCATGCTCAGTGCTGTCATCTTTCTTCCCTGCTTATTTGTTTCCCCCTCCAAATCCAACACCATAGATAATGTTGTGTATTTTAGTTTTTTAAGGAAATGACCTGCCTCTTCTGTCCAGAATTGTGATCTCCATGAAGACAGATTTTTGTCTGTCTTGGTTGCCTGTCTGCTCCCAGTACCTAAGAACGGTGCCTGGGGTGAGATATACATGCAGCAGTTGTTGAGTGAATTAAAAACAAACAAACAAAAAAACTACCTGGAGAGCAAAATCAAAGACCAGACCAGTGCAGAACAGTCTGGAGCAGCTAAAATGAGGAGGAGAAGGAGATGGAGAGGGTGGGGAATGAAGGGTGTTAACATCCAGACCCCGAGACTTCTGAACCAGCAGCAAAGGTCAGTTGTTTGTCTTGGGGAGCTGCAGGATCAAATGAGCCAGAGACCAGACCGCTGACCGCACATCCATCTTACCTGATGCCATCCAAGGCTTTGTCTAATGTTTACTTTTGTTTCTGAATTTTGTCTTTTTAAGTCAGGCTCAGTGGGGGCCAGAGAGATAACTCCGCAGTTAAGAGCCTTGCTCTTCTTCCAGAAGACCCAGCTCCTAGCAGCCACAGGATGGCTGACAACCTTCCAGAACCCCAGGTCTAAGAGGTCCAAGGGCCTCTTTCTGGCCTCTGCAGGCAGCAAGCACTCACATACCCACATACATACGTTCATGCAGGCAAAACACGCATACACATAATAATAGAAATGTAAATCTGTTTTTAATCTTGCTACATGGCTGGCTCCAGACTTGCTATGTAGCCTAGGCTGTCCTAGAATGCCTCATCCTGTCTTTAAAACAAAGGCAGCGGGCTGGAGAGGTGGCTCAGAGGGTAAGAGCACTGGCTGCTCTTCCAGAGGTCCTGAGTTCAATTCCCGGCAACCACATGGTGGCTCACAACCATCTACAATGTGATCTGGTGCCCTCTTCTGGCCTGCAGGTGCACATGCAGGCAGAGCACTGTATACATACAAATAAATAAATCTTTAAAAACAAAACAAAACAAAGGCAGTTGTCAATTTTGGCCACCTCCATGACTTCTATCTGGACCCAAGCCACTGGGTTAACTGGGAGAGCCACACAAGTGCTGGAAATATGGGTACGCATCATTGGATAAGAAAATTATTTTGGCATAGTGGCATGCACCTTTAATCCCAGCCGTCGCTCAGAAGGCAGAGGCACACAGATCTCTGAATGTGAGGTCAGTGTGGTTTCCACAGTAAGTTCTAGGCCAGCCAGGAACATGAGTCCTACAAAAAAAATTTTTTTTTGTTTCTTTGTTTTTTATTTTGTTTGGGTTTTTATTTTTTTATTTATTTATTTTTTGTCATGCAATGATGTGATAAAACTCAAGGTCAATTATTAAACAAGAAATCTCTTGTACATTAGTAAGTTGATATTTAGAAACACAGAATCTCTTCCCAAGGCTACACAACTAGGAAAGGATAGAATTCCGTCGTGAACTCGAAGTTGTCCTTTAGAATCAAATTTTTGGGGTTGGAGAGAGGGCTCAGAGGTTAAGAGCACTTTGTTGCTCTTCCAAAGGACCCAGGTTCAATTCCCGGCACCCACATATCAGCTCGCAACTGCCTTTAACTATAACTTTGGGGGATCTGACACCGTCTCACAGACATAAATACAGGCAAAACGTGAGTGCACATGAAATAAAAATAAATATGTTGTTTTTTAAGAAGTAGTAAAAGGCTGGAGAGATGGCTCAGAGGTTAAGAGCAACATCTGATCTTCCAAAGGTCCTGAGTTCAAGTCCCAGCAACCACATGGTGGCTCACAACCATCTATAATGTGATCTGGTGCCCTCTTCTGACCTCCAGGTGTACATGCAGGCAGAGCACTGTATACATAACAATAAATAAATCTTTATGAAAAAAAAGTAGTAAAAAAGAGCACGTACTGCTCTTTCAAAGAACCTGGATTCGATTCCCAGCACCCCTATAATGGCTCACAACCATCCATAAGGCCATGCTGTGTGGAAGTCAGCAGAGAAGACTGCTCAGACATAGGTTAAAGCCAATCAGAAGTCTTTACTAGCCTTAGTCAGCCAATGACTACACAGGGGTTTCAGGAGCCTAGCGAAGCTCCAAGCCTTTCTCAGGGTGAGCTTGCAAAAGCAAAAACCATGGCCTGGGTTTACATATCTCAGTTAACAAGAACAGTTAGCCAGAAGCATAACTACAGAAGCCAAAAAGCAAGGTTAATACATTTAGAGATGTTCCCGGAACTGGGGACATTGATGGATGAGGCCTTCGTTTTCGTTTTGGCAGGCGGCGCTGTCTACGTGCTGAGTTTCACAGCCTGAGTGGTACTTCCAATATGGAGTCAGTTGTGCTAAGGACCGGGCCAGTTACATCCAGTTCTAGGGAATCCAACAGGCACACTAGTGGTCCACATATGTGCACACAGGCAAAACATTCATGTGCAAAGTGAAATAAACAAATCTAAAATAAATTTTTTTTTAAAAAAATCAAGTTTTGGGGCCTGGAGAGATGGCTCAGAGGTTAAGAGCACTGTCTGTTCTTCCAGAGGTCCTGAATTCAATTCCCAGCAACCACACGGTGGCTCATCTGGTGCCCTCTTCTGACATGCAGGCATACATGCAGACAACACTATATAAATTAATTAATTAACTAATTAAATCGTTTTTAAAAATCGTTTTTGTGGTCAGGCATGGTAGCACATGCCTTTAATCCCAGCACTCAGGAGGCAGAGGCAGGTGGATCGCTGTGAGTTTGAGGCCAGCCTGGTCTACAAAGCGAGGCCAGGACAGCCAAGGCTACACAGAGAAACCCTGTCTTGAATAACCAAAATAAATATGCCTTTCCTTTGTCCTGCCCACTCACCCACATAATACATTTATAGAGAGGCAACAGCTACTTCCTCCCCTTCAGGATCGTCCCCTTAGCTCTTGCCTTGACCCTCAAGCCTAGCACAATGCTTGCTCACAAACTTCTCAAGCTTGTTAGACAGAGAAACTCAAAGCGATGGTCTTCCTCATTCGTCATTTCCTGAACTGTGAGCCCGGACTCTTCCCGTGACTGGCATCACTCCCAGCGTCAAGTGTATTTGGACTCAAATCACAGTTCAGCCACTTTCCAGCAATGTGGCCTCCAGGGTTTGGTGTCTTCCTCCTTAAGATGTGATGCCCCTGGGCATGGTGGCACAGGCCTGTAATCCCGGCACTCGGGAGGCAGAGGCAGGTGGATTGCTCTGAGTTCAAGGACAACCAGGGCAACACAAAGAGACCTTGTCTCAAAAAAAATAAATAAATAAATAAAGAAAGAAAGAAAGAAAAGAAACAAGACAAAAAACCAAAAAGCCAAGATGTGATGCAAGTCTCGGTTGTTGTGAGGATTACTTGTGTCAAGTATGGCTTTACCTCTGTCTTCAGAGCCTAACACGATGTGAGCAGGTGCAGGTGTGGTGGCACACACCTGCAAGCCCAGCATTCAGGAGGCAGAGGCAAGTGGATCCCTGTGAGTTCGAGGCCAGCCTGGTCTACAAAGCGAGTCCAGGAGAGCCAAGGGTACACAGAGAAACCCTGTCTCGAAAAACCAAAAAGAAAGCAGCTGTGATGAATCTTGCTCTCGGATCCTGGCTCTGTTCCTAAGAAGCCCATACACGCATTGACCACTAGATGGCGCTGTGGGATCGTTCATATGATACCTCTCCAAAGCTCTTAACAGGGCGTGGTTCTGGGAAGACAGCCAGAGCCTTGGAAAGACCTGGTTTTCTCAACAGAAGGCAGTCAGGCCTTGGATGATCCTGAGAAGTGACTCAAGCCTTCCAGACCTTCTGGAAGCTTCAATGGCAAAAGCGTACACTGTTTCCACTGTGGAGACACTAGCATAGAGTTAGCAGGAAGAACTGAATAAATTGTGTAAACCGGCACAAAGTGAGTAGACTTAGCTGGTTACAGGAAATAGAGCAAGCCAACTGAGGGGTTCTCAGTCAGCATCTAGAGATGACAGCTAACATTTCAGAATTTGGGCAGGCAAGATGGCTCTGTGGGTAGAGGCTTCTATTGCCAAGTATGGCGATCTGAGTTTAATCCACAGGACACACATGGTAAAAGAGAAGAACAGGGCTGGAGAGATGGCTCAGTGGTTAAGAGCACTGACTGCTCTTCCAAAGGTCCTGAGTTCAATTCCCAGCAACCGCATGGTGGCTTACAACCATCTATAATGTGATCTGATACCCTTTTCTGCAGATAAAGCACTCATATACAATAAGTAAATAAATTTTAAAAAAGAGGAGTACTGACTTCTGCAAGTTTGTCCTCTGCCCTCCACATACATCCCATGAAATGTGCACATATGCCTTTACACAGACACATAGACATATATGCACATGTGTACACACAATATGACTAAATACAGTGCAATAACTTTCTTTCTTTTTTGTTTTGTTTGTTTGTTTGTTTTTCTTGTTGTTTCTCAAGACAAGGTTTCTCTGTGCAGGCTTGGCTGCCCTGGACTTGCTTTGTAGACCAGGCTGCCCTTGAATTCACATATTCACCCTGCTTTTGCCTCCCTGAGTGCAGGGATTAAAGGTGTGTGCCACCTTTAATCCTGGCTAATGTAAAAATATATATATATATATAATAACACAATACAAAAGGGCAGGTTCAATTTAAGCCATGTTAAAGAGGTAGGTAAAATAACTGTCCCTTTAATGAGATGCTGTACTTTTCCTCCCAGATTTTTCACCCCCAAAAGCCTCTTATCGGGCCATAGATGCCCGTGCTTTCCCTAATGCTCCTGGCTTTGCTCTTTCTCTATAGTTCTCCTCCGTGTAGCACAGTTACCTGTCTAACCTTGGTGCTGGCTTAACTAAACATGACTCAGCCAGGCGTCTTCCTCTTTGCTTTTTGTTTTGTTTTTAGTAAGGAAGAGGGAATGGGGGAGGAGGGCAAGGCCTGCCAGGGCGAGGCTCCTGATGCTCCAGCTGGCCAGGGTCCCCTCAGGCTCTGATCCTTACTGCCGCTCATTTTAAGGCTGGACTTGGGCTCCTGGCTTGCCCTTGTCACTGCTCCATGGTTCCGGCTTCAACCAGCAGCAGATGGCTACGCTTTCTGCCCAGGGAAGAGAGCCAACTTTTCATACTGAGAGATCTTCTGTGTCCCAGAAGATTTTTTTTTTTTAATATGGCATGTGAGACTGCACTTTGTTTAACCTTAATTTTCATAGCATGCATTTAAAAATAAAGTAAGGTTCTAATATGACGCCTTCTTGCACTTTGATTATTTCTTCCCAACCTCTGTTACATTATCTTGTTCTTTTCTTTCCTTTTTTAAAAAAAAGATTTATTTATTACATATAAAATGTTCTGTCTGCATGTACATGTGCACACCAGAAGAGGGCACCAGATCTCATTACAGATGGTTATGAACTACCATGTGGTTGCTGGGAATTGAACTCAGGACCTCTGGAAGAATAGATGGGGCCCTTAACCGCTGAGCCATCTCTCCAACCCTATCTTGTCCTTCTCCCATTTCCCTTTGGTCCCTCTTCTTCTTTCTCAAGGGGCAAGCTTGAGTAATAGGCTCCCACCAGGACTGCCTGCTTCTGGCTTGTGGGTAACATAGAAACAAGCCACACTTTAAGCAATTCCACATTTTTCCTCTGCTCTCACCTGAGTTGAAGTCACTGTAACCGTGTGGCAGGAACGGGAACAGCAGTAATGCAAGCAGTTTGCTGATTGCTCCTTCAGGACGATTTACATCACCCTCTATAAGGATGAGGCCTGCAGAGCATTGGTGTCAAACACATCTGGCTTGTGATAGGCAGCTCAGGTCGCAAGGTCATGGGGTATCGTACAGTCTACCAAAAGTCTGGGAGCTTTTTTTGCAAAAGAAGTGTTCTTCTCCCCCTGCTGCCCACCCCCCAAACAGGGTTTCTTTCTGTAGCCCTGGCTGTCCTGGACTCTCTTTGCAGACCAGGCTGGCCTTGAACTCACAGAGATCTGCCTGCCTCTGCCTCCTGAGTGCTGGGATTAAAGGCGTGTGCCACCAAGTGCAAGAAGGGCTCCTTATGCATGAGACATGACTTCTGCAAAGCGAGTCCAGGACAGCCAGGGCTTGTTCTACAGAGAAATCCTGTTTTGAAAAACTGAGATGGGGGGTGGGGGTGGGGAGGACTTCTGTAAGGGAGGGTGCAGTGAAACCACCAAACTCTATTCATCCATGGGTAGAAAAAAAGGTTTATCAGGAATCAAATTGCCAAGGCCATGGAGGGGAGGGGCAGGGGGAGGGCGCAGAGAGGAAAGAAAAGCAAGATTTTATACGACAGTCAAGAAGGTGGGGAGCTTTGAGCTGATACAGGGTGTTTGGACTGACCAGGAAGGAGATGCCCTTAGCCTGAGGAAGTTGGCCTTTGAGGGTGGATTAAGGGAGGTTCCTGGCAAACAGAAACCCATCTTATGAGATATGAAAGGCTTTCCCAATAACAGTCCTTCTTCTGGCCAAGTCCTTCTGCTGAGGACAATGTCACCAGCGCTGCCATTTTGTGTTGGTGCTTCAGACATAACGTCTCAGCCTTCTGCTGATAGAAGGCACAGCTAGCTCTCTGGCTACTTCCTGCTGATCAGGCATCTGAGAAGAAGGGGAAGACTAGAATTCTGGTTCAAAAAAGGGGCTCAAAAGCCAGGTGAGGTGGAGCACACCCTTAATCCCAGCACTCACAAGGCAGAGGCAGGTGTATCTTTGTGAGTTCGTGGCCAGCCTGGTCTACGAAGGGAGTCCAGGGCAGCCAAGGCTAACATGGAGAAACCCTGCCTCAAAAAAAACAAAAACAACAACAACAACAACAAAAAGGGGGGTGAGGGAGGCTCAAGCTGTCAGGCAACGGTAGGAGACCTGAGGAAATGTAGTCAGAAGCATCTGGTTTCCTGACTGTTGGGCTATTGAAGGAATCTGAAGAGACAGAAACAATCATTATTATGAGGATAGAGACCACTGGGCTGAGATGGGGTAGAAGCCAGGGGCCCAAGGAAGACCAGTCCGAGAGCCCAGCAAGGAGCCAGCCCTTGGAGGCTGTAGTGTATGGCCAGCTTGTGTAAGCCCTTAATCCTCTCACTCACTTGGTTGGACTGGTTCACATGGGCTTTCAGCATAAGAGCTTGCTGGTTTTGCAGGACCACTGAGGCCCGAAAAATGAGCTGGCTTGGTAGCAGTTGCAGGGTTACCGTTGGTTCCTGGATGGTGATTGTCAGCTCAGTGGAAGGCTGCTGGGACAGATATGAACTGGGGACAGAGGAGGTTGGGGAGGGTGGCTTTATTTGGGAGTGTACTGAAAATTTTGAGCAGTTATTGTCTCTAAGCAGCCTAAGCAGACTCATGCCATAGGGGGGGAAAAAGCCTGAAAGAGAACAAAGGGGAAGAAGAAGAACTTGAGAAGCTGACAAATTGTCTGGGACAGAGGGATAGAGGCGTGACTGCTCTTTAGCCAGGGCGTAGAACTGTTACCAAAAGCTTTGGTCACCGATTCATGGCTTCTGGATTGCTGAATTGTCTGATGACCATATGGACTGTGGTTGGGATTTGGAGTAGGTGGAAGTTATAGGCTCGGAGGAGCCAAGAGGAGACTAGAGGAAGGAGGGCAGGTGTTGTTATAAAAAAGGAAAAGAAGGGCTGGAGAGATGGCTCAGCCGTTAAAGGCTAGGCTCACAACCAAAAATTCTGAGCACCCACAGCTGTCTCTCCAGCCACAAAAAAGAAAGAAAGAAAATCTCCAAAAGGTTTGATTTTACAAATAAAGACTGAGCCAAGCTGGGCATGGTGGTGCACGCCTTTTTCCCTTCACTGGAGTGACAGAGGCAAGTGTGAGTTCAAGGCCAGCTTGGTCTACAGAGTGAGTCCAGGACAGTGAAGGCTATACAGAGAAACCTTGCCAGGAAAAAAAACAGACGCAGGAGCCAGACGCTGGTGTGAAAATCTGCTGGGTCAGAGAGCCAGAGAGAGCACCCAGCTGACCTTCTTCCTACTTAGCTCATGTCCCAGAAGGAAGAAGTCCTTTTTCCTTCTCCTTTCTACTTTCTGTGTGTCTATCTCCTGTAGACTTCCTCTCACTCTCTAGGTTTCTCCCCCGCCCCCCATGTTCACTCCTGCCCCCCCCTCTCTTTTATTTTTTATTTTTTGGTTTTTTGAGACTTTGTAGACCAGGCTGGTCTCAAACTTACAGAGACCCTCCTGACTCTACCGCCCCAGTATTGGATTAAAGGTATGCACCACCATGCCTGGCTGTTGTTGTTGTTGTTTTTTTTTAATAGCACATTTATATAAAACATTTTATTTTATTGTTAATGATGTATTTATTTATTATGTATACAGTGCTCTGCCTGCCTGCTTGTACCCATGAAGGCCAGAAGAGGGCATCAGATCACATTCTAGATGGCTGTGAGGCACCCTGTGGTTGCTGGGAATTGAACTGAGGACCTCTAGAAGAGCAGTCAGTGCTCTTAACTGCTGAGCCATTTCTCCAGCCCTTTTTTGTTGTTGTTTTTTGTTTTTGTTTTCTGTTTTTTTATTTTATTTTATTTTTTTATTTTTGGTTTTTCAAGACAGGTTTCTCTGTGTAGCCTTGGCCATCCTGGACTCACTTTGTAGACCAGGCTGGCCTCGAACTCACAGTGATCCACCTGCCTCTGCCTCCCGAGTGCTGGGATTAAAGGCGTGCGCCACTACGCCCGGCCACGTTTTCTGTTTTTTGAGACAGGGTTTTCTCTGTGTAGCCTTGGCTGTCCTGGATTCACTTTGTAGACCAGGCTGGCCTCGAATTCACAGTGATCCTCCCGACTCTGCCTCCCAAGTGCTGGCCACACCCAGTCTCACTCCCATCTCTTGACCTATGGTTAACTTTTTTTTAAAAAGTATTTTATTTAATTTTAATTTATGTTCATTGGTGTGAGGGTGTCAGATCTTGGAGTTACAGACAGTTGTGAACTGCCATGTAGATGTTGAGAATTGAACCCGCGTCCATTTGGAAGAGCAGGCAGTGCTCTTAACCACTGAGCCGTCTCTCCAGTCTGACCTGTGGTTAACTTTATTTAATCCTATTTACAGAAAGCTCTTACATAAAAAGTGTGCGCTAGGGCTGAGCCACAGCATAAATACTTGTTTATAGTAAACAGAAAGGTCTTGGTTTAAAGATATGAGTTAAGGCTAAGCCACACCAAACAAGAAACAGGTTTTTCTAGTTCACAATCTAAAGATTCACAACCGGATCAAATATCCGGCAACAGGTGGGGTTGTTGGCCGGCCTCTGTAGCAGTCCTGTTAGTGAAAGCATTTCCCGGGGCTACAGCTAGTAGGGACTGGTATAAAGGGCAGACTCTACAACCTGGTCAGAGAAAACATGGCAGAGCCTGCTTCGCAGAAGCTAGTGGAGCTGAGAGATGGGCTTCCGTCTATGAACCAAGTATACTCGGGGAAATAAGAAGTCGTCGGGTTTTGTAAGTCAGGGTTCCAAGTGGTTCTAGTCAGGAGTGGCTGAGGAAAGTAGCCTTGGGAAAGAGTGTCGCAGGGTTGAGAGGAGGGCAGGAATCAAGTGAGGTATTGAGATTTTTCCGGGATGGTGATATGAAAAAGTTGAAGCTTAGAAGGGGACAGAGCAGAGAGGTTCTCGCGCGACAGGAAGTCCTCGAGAGTGCAGCGTGGGAGGGAGTCAAGAGTGGATGGCCAAAGGTGCGCTTAGAGGCTCCCGCGCCAATAGGAAGGCTGCTTTTAGTGGCGGTAAGCAAAGTTGTCGTCCCTTGCTAGTTGTACCTAGCTGTTTGGAAAGCCAGGCCATAGGGGCAAAGGTAGGGCCTCTCATTTGCTCCAAGCGCCCCAGAGCCATGCTCCATTGTTTAGTAGTATACGGGATAAGGGGCTAGCCAGTGTCTTGGGGGAGCCGGGACATGGACCTGCAGGAGTGCATCTCAGAGGTGAGAAGAAAAAAGGTATGGCATGCTTCGTTAGATCCAGGGACTCACTCAGAGGGCCATTAGTAGCTTCAAAGAGCTGGAGAGCAAAGCTGGGAAATCAGATGCCGACTTAGCGGGCCAAGGACGGTGATTCTCCCTGAGTGCTGGGACCACAGGCGTGCACCACCGTGCCCTGCTACGGGGGAATCTCGTAAACCCTCGCTTATTTTATTTTATCTTTTCAACATTAAAAAACAAAATTCTGTGTACGTGTATGTCTGTGTATCTGTGTGCGGATATGTGCATGCATGTGCGTGTGGATGCCTCTGACGCCAGAAGGGGTCATCATGTTCCTTGGGGCTGAAGTTACAGGTGGTCACGAGCAGCCTATTATGGATGGAACTTGAGCTCAGGCAAGAGCAGTGTATGTTTTTATCCACCGAACACCTCTCCAGCCCCATATAAGTTCCCCCCGCCCCCACCCCCACCCCGCCCCCTTTTTAGCGCTTAGCCTTGTCCTTTTGGGCATCTTGGAACTTGTAGTTTTGCCCACTAGCGCTTTCCTTAAACCAGCGTGCTGAGACCACAACTCCCATCACGCCGTGAAAGCTGGATTTTTCAGAGCGCATCCTCCAGAGGTGGGTGTCCGGACCATTGACGAACCTACTGGCTGAAGGGCCCGCCTTCTTCAGCCCAAGGTCTTCCACCATTGGCCATCTCCCCCACCTCTCATCCGGAGGGACGCAGGTGAATGAAAGGGGGGCGTGTCGGTACACGCAGCTCGCAAGCGGCGGCTGGAATCCCGTGCCAGGTGAGAGCCCAGCATCCGGTTCGCGCCGCGGCTCTTTTGGTTTTGGGGAAAGTTGGGGGGGCACCTCTGGATGCTAGTTCTGGGGACCAGGTGTGGGTGGGTAGGCATGGTTGCCTTTCTCAGCGAGCTTTGGACCGCCCGGCCCAGCAACTCCCTGGACCCCTCTCAGGGACAGACCCTCCCTCTTCTTGCGTCGGGCGGGTGGACACGGAGGCACATGCCCCACCCGTGGGGGCTGTGGGTGGCCCACCCGTCATGGCGCAGGTGGGAGTTGTGGCTTCTGCTCACGCTGATCCTGAAGGATACCCAGGCGTCAGGGCTTGGCCAGGCTGGGCCAGTGTCTGCCTTGGCGATGGTCACTCTGCTGGCGGGAAGCCATGGGGGAGGCAAAGGCCTCGGTTTCCATACCCAGACACCAGGGACTGTGCCCAGTACCGGGGTCTAGTGGCCTCCTCAGGTCGTCTGACTCTGGATGGCTGTTTCCTCTGTCTTGAGAGCAATTTAGCAGGAGAACCGAAGATGGCAGTTGGTCAGAAATTCTACCCCTGCAAATGGAAACTCATCCGTTGTCTCCCCTCCGTTCCATTGGGTCAGAGAAGGGAGTGGCTTCCCGGTCTATCGGGGGACCTGCGAACGGGTTTGGGGAGATCCGTTAAGGTTTGCCTTTCTGGAATCAGTTGACTATGGATTCTAAGCCCTAGACATGTAATCTGTATCTTTGGACCTCAGATCCCCCCTCTGAAAAATGAAAATATTCTGCACTGAGTTAGTATGAGGCTAAAATGAATGTGCTTATCATGTAGTTTGTTTAGCGATTCGTAGTGAGTAATGCGGAGGAAATTCAAGTAATCGAGGAGCGGGTTTTATTCCCAGATTGGTGGGCCTGGAGGAGAGTTGCCAGAAAGAGGAGGCTGGCCAGGTAGTGGTGGTGCACACCTGTAATCCTCGCACTGGGGAGGCAGAGGCAGGAGGATGGACTCCAGTTCAAGACTAGCCTGATCTACATAGGCAGACTATCTGAAAACAAGCAAAACGAATGGGGGGAGGGGAAATGGGAGGTAGAGCATTCAGGCTCCTCCCCCTTCTTTTTTAACACGTGTGTGGGTCTGGGCGTTGGAATGCTGCCGCCCACTGAGGTCCGAGGTGTGGGCACCATGCTGGACCTGGAGTTCCTGGCAGTTGTGAGCCATTTGATTCGAGTGCTGGGAGTTGGACTCAGGTCCTTTGGAAATCAGTATTTTCTCCTTAACTGTTGAGCCAACTCTCCAGCCCCTGCTTTTGGCTTTTGACCAAAGACGTCCTGTAGCCTGGCCAGGGTTTCCGTAAGGAGCCAGGAGCCTGTACTACACATCACCAACAGTCTTTTTGGGGACATGTACTGCATTTGGTTAATTTTTGCTACTCCGGATAGCTTCCTTTTGTCAGGGAGTATACATATAACAGGGTTTTTGTTTTTGTTTTTGTTTTTGTTTTTGGAGACAGGGTCTAATGTAGCCCCAGCTGTATTAGAACAGGATTTGTAGCCAAGGATGGCCTTGAGTTTTGATTTTTCTGTCTTTACCTCTTGAGAGCTTGAAGTGTAGGCTAGCGCCACGACACCCCATGTATTCAGTACAGAGCATCAAACCCAGGGCCTCATGCAAGGAAGACATGTATCCTGCTAACTGGCCTGCAGCAGCAGCCCCCATACTTAGTTATTGGCTTGCTTTATTTATTTGTTTTGGATTTTTTTTTCCCCAGACAGGGTTTCTCTGTGTAGCAGCAGCCCTGGCTGTCCTGAAATCACTGTAAAATCAGGCAGGCCTTCATTACAATAAATTTATCTGTTTGGCCTAGGAAGCCGATAACTGACCCAGAGACTGAAACGTACTTTTTTTTTTTAAATCTTTTTTTGTTTATTTATTATGTATACAGTGCACATCAGATCACATTATAGATGGTTGTGAGCCACCATGTGGTTGCTGGGAATTGAACTCAGGACCTCTGGAAGAGCATTCAGTGCTCTTAACCACTGAGCCAATTCTCCAGCCCCAGAAACATACTTTAAAGCTGCAAGCACTATGCTGGTCAGAATCTATACTGTTACTAATCTACTCGTAAACTAAAATAAACTACTCTAAACCTCATAACATTCATATATCCCAAGCACTTGACAATCTGATCCTCGGAGGCTTCTCTCCTTCTCCTGTCAACTGTCAACTGTCCTCTGTCCCTGTCAACTCTCTGCTCCTCCCCATCCCCAGCAAGTCCCGCCTTCTACTTCCTGTCCCTCTGTCCAGCTGATTGGCTAAACAGCGCTTTATTGACAGTTGTTCCATCCACTCAAGACATTCTTCCACAGTTCCCCTTTTTAGTCGAATAATAAAAAACCCTTGAAGCCAGGCATGGTGGCACATGCCTTTAATCCCAGCACTCAGGAGGCAGAGGCAGGTGGATCCCTGTGAGTTCGAGGCCAGCCTGGACTACAAAGCGAGTCCAGGACAGCCAAGGCTACACAGCGAAACCCTGTCTCAAAAAACAAAAACAAAAACAAACAAACAAACAAAAAAACCTTGTACCTATACACTCATATTATTACAACAATGTACACAAGAAGAACCACAAAGTGGTCGTTATATTCATGTTATACTCATAAGGTTTTGCTGTCTTCAACCCCATCAGAGACTTGAGAAGGAAGAAAATTAATTACCTGAGTAAACAGGAAGTCCAGGTTATCAGCTTCCAAAATGAAAAAAATTACAGGGACAATTTGCTGCCTAAACAGTCAATCAAAACTCTCTTATCACGTTGGAGCATCGTCTTCAGCCTTCTGGTCCAGTATATCTGACAGACATATTTGTGAAGCAGGGACTATTGAGGACTTGCTTACCCTGTATTGGCAGAGTTTAGCCATCAACTCCACCTGCATCCAAGCTTGCCCATTTCAGGGAGAATTCTGTCTGTGGCAGAAAACACGGACATTTTTTCCCAGTGGCTGGTTTGCCACATCTGAAGCCATCTCCATAAGGCGGTTCCTCGATGCTCATTACCTTCTTTGAGGCAGGCTGGGTGTTGCCAGGAGTCAACCTGTCTCATTTTCAAAGAATCCTTAAAACAATAAAAAAAATCTTTAAAAGCCTTATTCTGTAGGTCTCTGAGGCTTTTGAAGACCTTATCTGAATAATTTTACCTTACCTATCTATTGAACCTACGATGTATATTCTTGTGATAAAATTAAATTAAATAGTACAATGAATTAAAAATAAATGTATTTACATTAATATATAATATTCTATACCAATGAATTAAAAATAGCCTTGTGAGTAACAAGGCCTTAAGTTGAAGAGTAGATTCACTAACCTACCTTTTGTCCTATCATCCCTATATATTTCTATATTCTCAGAGAAAAATCCACGAGTCCAATCTTATTCTCTCTGTGAATAAAACCAATAATGACATAACCAATTCCTAATGAAAATAAACATCCATAGCCCAAAACCTTACCCAACCCCCCTTTAAGGGAAATGGGATGGCGTTCTCTTTTTAAGGCTTCTTCAGGCTGATTTGGGATGAATAATACCTATGTAGGGGCCCAAATAAAACTGAGAAAATGGTTAAACAAGCTAGAAATAGCATTTGTGGTCCAGTCTCTAGATGTTGTGAAATTCAGGCTCCATAAAAGTCTGTGTGGAACAGTCTGAAATGCTGGACCAATTGGATCAGGAGCTTTCTCCAAAGCTGTCCTGGGAGATATTCTGTTCTGATGACAACAGCAACCGAAGCACTTGTGGATGGAACATGAGGAACGCAGGATGTCAGCATCTCAGCATGCTGGAGGATGAATCCTGTCGGGTCTGATCCAGCATCAGCGTCTGGTACTTTTGTTCTGAAAATATATAATTTCTCACGAGCATTATACAGTCCTAAATCTATAAATGCAGGAGGTGTGCAGGATGCCCAGAACAATCGAGGCTGGTTCTGTAGTTTGAGTTCATGTACGTACAGACTGACTTCAGTCAGCAGTCTCCCTTTCATCCGGGTCTGTTTCATGTTGACCTCTTTCAAAGAGGAAGTATAATATTACCAAAGAACATACAGTCGTTATTTAATTGAAATCAAGACTGTATAGTTCTAACTGTCCTCTAGGCTCTGTGGCGCCTGATGTATGGCCAGGCCAATACCTGTCTCCTGAGAAAATGTATCCTGTTTGAGAGACAAGCCGGTTGCCCTGAGCAAAAGAAGAGGCATTAAGCTTTAAATAACCTTATGCATACCCGAGGCATCTTGTACCTGGGTTTTTACATTTATTGAAGGTGTTTCTCTCCATTGGGGATGGACACTTCCACCTTTTAAACTTTATATAAACTCTCATTTTAGAGTTTATGCATACCCTGGGCATCTTGTACTTGCGTTTTCACACTTACATAAACTCTAATTTTAGAGTTTATACATACCCTAGGTATCTTGTACCTGGGTTTTTACATTTGTTTAGGATGGTTTTGTCTCACCCTTTCTCTCATAAGGGATGGACACTTTCACCTGTTAGTTCTAAGTGTCCTTTTCTAGGCTCTGTGGTCCCTGATGTATAGGCCAGGCCACTACCTGTCTCCTGGGAAAATGTATCCAGTTTTAGAGACAAACCGGTTGCCCTGAGCAAAGAAAAGGCACTAAGGTTACCCTCTTAATTATATGAATTTTAGCCTTTGAGTTTTTGGGACCTAACTAGGCTGACATGTGCTTTGTCACCTGTAAGTCTTCGGTGTCTTTTTGCAGCTAGTGTGACTGCCACCTGTCCCTCGTGAAAGTAGCTCACATTTAGAGGGGTAAGCCGGCTGCCAGAGCAGTGATACCTCACTCAGCACACAAAGGGTTTTCCACGTGGGAGACGTGCAGCTTGCGTGTCTGTTAAGGAAAAGTTTATCCATTTAAATCATAGGCTGTTTTTGCAAGTAACTTATCAGCAGGGGGCATGGAGAGTCACACCCGTGGAGACCAGGCTGGTCTAGAACGCACGGAGATCCACCTGTCTTTTTCTCCATTGTGTTAAGATTAAGGGTGTGTGCCACCACCGCCCTGCACAAATATTTCATCTCAATTCCAGTCAAAATCTACAAAAATCTCAAGCAATATTCAAGAGTTAACAACAACAACAAAAAATCTAAGTCTTAGGTCAGTTGCACCAATTTAGGCTTCAGTAAGCAAAGCCCTGTCCCCCGTTCTTTTGAATTTAGCTAGTGCTAGTTTGCATAGGTGGACCCTATGCGACAAACACCTTGCAGCTAGTAAGGGCTGAATTCCAGCCGCTCTCAACTCTATGGAAAAAAGTTTGGTACCTTCTTCCCTTCTCATTGTTGGTAACTTAGCCTGGCATCTCAGCTTTCTGCCTTTCTCCCTGAAGAACAAAAGCAAAGAAAGAAAGAAAGAAAGAAGCAAAAAAAAAAAAAAAAAAAAAAAAAAAAAAAAAAAAAAAAAGCAAAAGAAAAGCCAAAAAGGATCCAGGAGCCTTCTGCCATAGAGACTTGGAGAGGAACGGTAGCACTCTCTATTTTATTATTTGGGTTATCTCTTAGGGAGCTATTCCCCCCACCAAAGTATAACAAAAGTATCCTTTTTGGTTTGTTTTTGGTTTTTTTGAAGACAGGGTTTCTCTGTGTAACCTTGGCTGTCCTGGACTCCTAATGTAGACAAGGCTGGCCTCAAACTCACAGGAATCCACTTGCCTCTGCCTCCTGAGTGCTGTGATTAAAGGCGTGCGCCACCGCCACCACCCAGCAAGGTGTGGATACACTAAATATATTGGGCGCCAATTTGTTGCAATAAATTTAGCTGTTTGACCTGGGAAGCCAATAACTGACACAGAGACTGAAATGTACTTTAAAGCTGCACGCACTACACCAGGCAGAATCTAAAATGATACTAATCTACTCATAAACTAAACTGCTCTAAGCTTCATAACATACAAATATCCCACGCACTTGCCAACCTGATCCTCAGAGGCGTCTCTCCTTCTCCTGTCAACTGTCAACTGTCCTCTCTCCCTGTCAAATCTCTGCTCCTCCCTCTCCCCAGCAAGTCCCGCCTTCCACTTTCTGTCCTTCTGATTGGCTAAACAGCGCTTTATTGACAGTTGTTACATCCACTCAAGACATTCTTCCACAGGCCTTAACTCAGAGATCGGCCTGCCTCTGCCTCCCAGAGCGCTGGGGATTAAAGGCGCTCGCCCCCACTGCCCAGCTTGGCTTTAATTTTTTTAAATTACGTTTATTTGTTTTTTTTTTTTTTTTTGTGTGTGTGTGTGTACATATTCGTGTGGAGGTCAGAGTGCAACTTTTGTTTTTTAAGGATTTATTTATTTGTTTATTTATTCAGCATTCTGCCTGCATGCCAGAAGAGGGCACCAGATCTCATTATAGATGGTTGTGAGCCACCATGTGGTTGCTGGGAATTGAACTCAGGACCTCTGAAAGAGCAGTCAGTGCTCTTAACCTCTGAGCCATCTCTCCAGACCCTGGCCAGTTTTCATTTTTACATTTTTTTTTTTTTTTTTGGTTTTTCGGGACAGAGTTTCTCTGTGTAGCCTTGGCTGTCCTGGACTCGCTCTGTAGACCAGGCTGGCCTCAAACTCACATCGATCCACCAGCCTCTGCCTCCCGAGTGCTGGGATTAAAGGCATGCGCCACCACGCCCAGCTCATTTTTACATTTTTTTGGAAGATATATTTTTATTTATGTGCATGAGTACCCACGGAGACAAAAAGAGGGTGTTGGATCCCCGGGAGCTAGTTATAAGTGGCTGTGTGCTGCCCAGTGTGAGTGCTAGGAACTAAACTGTGGTCCTCTGCAAGAGCAGCAAGTGTTCTTAACTGCTGAACCATCCCAGCAACCCCCGTTTATTTATTTGGTCTCATTCTGTATCCCAAGTTGGCTCAGAACTCCTGATCTGCCTGCCTCAGCCTCCTGAATACAAGTATCACAGGTGTTTCCCATCACCTGCTTCTCTCACAGGACTATTAGAACACATAGAAAGAATCAGTGTAAATCACCGAGTACTCGGGCTGGAGAGATGGCTCAGAGGTTAAGAGCACTGACTGCTCTTCCAAAGGTCCTGAGTTCAATTCCTAGCAACCACATGGTGGCTCACACAACCATCTATAATGTGATCTGATGGCCTCTTCTGGCCTGCAGGTAGAGAAGTGTATACATATTAATAAGTAAATAAATCTTTAAAAAAAAAAACTACCAAGTACTGTGCACACATGTAGTTAGCTACCATTACTCTTTGGGGTTTTTTTTTCCTTCAATCCATTATATGTTAGATTCAAAACAGTCTACCACAAAATACCACTGAACCCATAGTTTTGTTTTATTTTTATTTTTTTTCGAGACAGGGTTTCTCTGTGTAGCCTTGGCTGTCCTGGACTCATTTTGTAGACCAGGCTGGCCTCGAGCTCACAACAATCCACCTGCCTCTGCCTCCCGAGTGCTGGGATTAAAGGTGTGCGCCACCACCGCCTGGCCTAAATTCTTTTTTTTTTTTTTTAAGATTTATTTATTTATCTTATTTATTTTTAGTTTTGGACAGGGTTTTTCTTGTAGTCCTGGCTGTCCTGGACTTGTTTTGTAGACCTGACTGGCCTCGAACTCAGAGATCCACTTACCTCTGCCTCCCTAGTACTGGCATTAAAGGTGTGCATCATGACACCCGGCTGTATTTTATTTTATTTTATGTGAGTGCTTTGCCTGCTTTTATGTATGTGTACCAACATGAGTGCCTGATGCCTGTGGAGGGCAGGGTTGTTGGACCCCCTGAAACTGCAGTTAAGGATGGTGTTGAGCTACCATGTACGTGCTGGGAACTGAACTCAGACCATCTGTCCTCTCTCCAGCTCTGAAGCAATGATTATAACTATATATTATATTATATTATATTATATTATATTATATTATATTATATTATATATGAACATGCTGAAGCCAGGGATATAGGTCAATTGGTAGAGTGCTTGCCTTGCACACAGGAAGCCTGGGTTCAGTCACCATATAAACTGGGGATGGTGACCCACCCCTGTAATCCCAGGGGTGCAGGATCTTTTTTTTTTTAAGCTTTATTTATTTATTATGTATACATGCCAGAAGAGGCCACCAGATCTCATAGATGGTTATGAGCCACCATGTGGGTGCTGGGAGTTGAACTCAGGACCTCTGGAAGAGCAACCGGTGCTCTTAACGTCTGAGCCATCTCTCCAGCCCCCCTCAGGATCGTTCTTGGCTCTGTAGAAAATTCAAAGCCAGCCCGGTCAACAGAAAGTCAAAACAAAATATGAGAACAGCTTGCTGTAAGGTTGGGATTTGTAAAATTAACTTAAATAACAATCTTGGCAGAGCTCCAGGCCCCCCACCCCCCAAAAGAGCAGCGGCTGCCGGTGGAGAAATGGAGGCGCAGTCCTATTGCGCCAAACTCTTGGGGGAGCTGAATGAACAGCGGAAAAGGGACTTTTTCTGTGATTGCAGCATCATCGTGGAAGGGCGCATCTTCAAGGCCCACAGGAACATTCTGTTTGCTAACAGTGGCTACTTCCGCGCCCTGCTCATTCACTATATTCAGGACAGTGGGCGGCACAGCACAGCCTCCCTGGACATCGTCACCTCGGACGCCTTCGCCACCATCTTAGATTTCCTCTACTCCGGGAAGTTGGACTTGTGTGGCGAGAATGTGATTGAAGTCATGTCAGCCGCCAGCTACCTGCAGATGAACGACGTGGTCAACTTCTGCAAGACATACATCAGGTCCTCCCTTGACATTTGCCGAAAGATGGAGAAAGAGGCTGCTGTGGCCGCAGCAGTGGCGGCAGCGGCGGCGGCGGCGGCAGCAGCAGCGGCGGCGGCAGCTCATCAGATAGACAGTGGAAGTCCAAGCTCAGGACTGGAGGGGACTTCCTGTGGGGCCAAGAGCTTTGTCTCCTCCCCAGTCCAGGCAGAAGGGAGTGTGGGCTGTAGGAGACCATCGCCTTGTGATGACTGCCATCCCCTGGAGCTGGTGGCGAAAGACAGCCAGGGCTCTGGGACCTCTGACAGTGACCTTTCTATCGTGCCCAGAGGGGTTGAACCTAAGGGGGAATTGGATGTTGCCAGAGTGGAGGTGGAGGCTGGCGGCGAACGGCTGCCGCAGTATGCCACGCCGCTGGCCCCTGCGGAGGAAGGCCTGCCCGGGAGCCAGGCCTTAGATTTGACCTACAGCAACTACCACGTGAAGCAGTTCCTGGAGGCCCTCCTGCGCAGTGGCGCTGTCCAGAGCAAAGATGACCCGGATCATCACTTTTCTCACGGTTTGGAGGGCAGGCTGGAAGGCGCAGGAATGGCTGTGAGCCCGGTGATGGACGCTCAGCATGACTGGGATAGAGAGGACTCAGGTGAGTTCTGGTCAGAGTGCATTCTGGGCCTGGCGTTCTCCCATCATTACGATTGTCACCGCCATCATCCCGCCACTGCTGTCACTACATCATTGCTGCCGCCACCACTACTGCCCACCACTGTCCATAGGCATAGATTGAGCATGTGTTGTACATGGAACATTGGTCTTTGTATATCATGTGTGTGCATGCACGTGAAGAGCAGGGGGCACTGTTAGATTTTGCACCTCAAGAGAGCTCCATTCTTGTTTTTGGTTTTCTTCTTCTTTTTCTTCTTCTTCTTCTTCTTCTTCTTCTTCTTCTTCTTCTTCTTCTTCTTCTTCTAATTCTTCTAATTCTTCTTTTTTTTTTTTATGTGCAATAGCGTTTTGCCTGCACGTATGTCTGTGAGGGTGTCAGATCCTGGAGTTACAGACAGTTGTGAATTGCTATGTGGGTGCTGGGAATTGAACACTGGGTCCTTTGGAAGACCAGTCAGTGCTCTTAACTGCTGAGCCATTTCTCAAGCCCCCTTTTTCGGTTTCTTTCGAGACACGGTTTCTCTGTGTTAGCCTTGGTTGTCCTGGACTTGCTTTGTAGACCAGGCTGGCTTTGAACTCATAGCGATCTGCCTGCCTCTGCCACCTGAGTGCTGGGATTGAAGTCCGCTAGCGCCACCACCTGGCTTGTTTTTGGTTTTCTTAGTTTTACAAATTATTTTATTTCATGTGTATGAACTTTTGCCTGTGTGTATATATGTATATCATATGTGTGCAAAGGCCAGAGAGGGTGTTGGATCCCTTAGGTCAGGAGTTAGTAATGGCTGTGACCTTCTGTGTACATGTTGGGAATTGAACCAGGTCCTCCGAAAAGGCAACAAGTGCTCCAAGATGTTCAGCCATCTCTCCAGCCCTACCTTATGTTTTGAGACAGGGTATCTTGTGGGCCTAGGTCTTGCTAATTTTGCTTAGACTGGCTGGCCAGTGACTCTGGGCCCCCTGGGATCCAACTATGTCCATTTTTCCATTGCTGGGATTATAGGCAGGTGTAACCACGCTGGCTTTTCACAGGTGCTGGAGATTAAAACCAGGGCCTCCAGAGTCAGGCATGGTGGCCCACGCCTTTAATCCCAGCCCTCAGGAAGCAGAGGCAGGCAGATCTCTATGAATTTGAGGCATGCCTGGTCTACAAAGAGAGTTCCAGGACAGCCAGGGCTACACAGAGAAACCCTGTCTCGATAAACAAAAATAAATAAATAAATAAATAAATAAATAAATGAAATTAAAAAATCAGGTCCATGCTTGGCAGTAGTGGCAGTGCACACCTTTAATCCCAGCACTCGGAAGGCAGAGACAGGTGGATCTCTATGACTTGGAGGGAAGCCTGGTTTGTATAGTGAGTTCCTGGACAGTTAGGGCTACATAGTGAAACTCTGTCTTGAAAAACAAACAAACAAAAGAGTCAGGTGCTCATGTTTGCACCGAGTTAATTAGTTGCCTGGCTGCTCTTCCAGTATCTTAGTGTTACCTGTACAGAGTGTGGTCCTCCTCTAATGACCATGAGGGGTTGATTCCAAGACTCCCCTTAGATAATAAAATCCACTGATGCTCAAGTCCTCTCTATAAAATGATACTGTCAGGTGTGGTGGCAGATATGTTTTATCACAGCCCTTGGGAGAAAGAGACAAGCAGATCTCTGTGACTTCAAGACCACCCTGGTCTAGATAGCAAATTTCAGGCCAAAAAGGGCTATTTAGTGATATGCTGTTTTAAAAAACATAATAATAGTAAGTAGGGGCTGGAGAGCTGGCTCAGAGGTTAAGAGCACTGGCTGCTCTTCCAAAGGTCCAGAGTTCAATTCCCGGCAACCACATGGTGGCTCACAACCATCTATAGTGAGATCTGGTGCCCCCTTCTGGTGAGCAGTTGTACATGCAGGCAGAGCACTGTATACATAATAAATATATATATCCTAAAAAGAATTTTTTTTTAAAATTTTAAAGTAAGTAAATGGTTGGAGAGAGGGCTCAGCCGTTAATACCACTTGCTGCCCTTGCACAGGACCCAGGTTTAGTTTCCAACACCCACATGGTGGCATACAAACTGTCTGTAACTAGTTCCAGCACCCTCTTCTGGCCTCCACAGGCACTGCAAGTACATAGCGCATAGACAATACACATACAATTAAAAAATGTAAAGTTCATAAAGTGGTACAGTGTTTGCTAATAATGCCCGGTGTCCTTTAAATCATCCTTCGGGTATTTATAATCCCCGATACAATGTAAGGCTATGTGAGGAGTTGGTGATGTTTAGGAAAAAAAAACCCATCAGGGCACATTAGCTCATGCCTGCAAACTCTGCACTAGAGAGCTAAAGGAACAGAATCCAGGACCTTGGGTGTATAGTGGGTTTGAGGCCAGCCTGCGCTATGGAGACCCAGCCACAAGCCTTCAAAAAACAAATAAGAAGGGGGCTGGAGAGATGGCTCAGAGGTTAAGAGCACTGTCTGTTCTTCCAGAGGTCCTGAGTTCAATTCCCAGCAACCACATGGTGGCTCACAGCCATCGATAATGAGATCTGATGCCCTCTTCTGGTGTGTGTATATAATAAATAAATAAAATATTTAAAAACAAACAAACAATCAAACAAACGAGACCGCCATCTTCCCTCCTAAGGAGAGGGCTGACCGTCCAAGCTCTGAGCTTCAAATAAACGAGACCCTGTGTGATTTGCAACAAACAGACAAATAAAACTCTTCCAAAGTCTGTGTCCACATGACAAACATTCCTTTCAGCACTGAAGCTACTGCTCCTCGGGGCTTAAACGGATCCCAGGGGATGAAAGTGCTGCACGTGTTCTTGTTGATGACAGGAAGGGCTAGCTCAGGCTTTGGCTTGGTTTAGTAACAAAGATGACGGCTAGTGGGTAAGGCCTGTTATTTCTACCTGACAACCTGAGTTCCAGCCCAGAACCCACCATGAAAGAAGAGAACCGCTCCCTAGCGTGCTCTGACCTCCACATATGCACTGAGCTCCTGCACATGTGTACCCATGTTCACACAGATGTCATAAACAGCCAGGCAGTGGTGGCGCACGCCTGTAATCCCAGTACTCAGGAGGCAGAAGCAGGCAGATCACTGAGTTTGAGGCCAGCCCGGTCTACAAAGTGAGTCCAAGACAACCAAGGCTACACAGAGAAACCCTGTCTCAAAAACAAAACAAAACAAAAACAAACAAAACAAAACAAAACAAAAAAAACCCCAAATGCCATAAACATACAATAAAAATAGTAAATAACATGAAATTTTTTTCTTTGTTTTTTTTTTTTGAGACAAAGTTTCTCTGCATAGCCTTGGGTATCCTGGACTCTGTAGACCAGGCTGGCCTCGAACTCACAGCAATCCGCCTGCCTCTGCCTCCCGAGTGCTGGGACCACTGTGCCAGCTTAGCCTCCAGTTCTTGGGGTGGAGCCACGGTTGCTGTTATTGGTTTTACTGAGAGGCTGGTATATTAGGCATTATTTTATGTTTCTGTGATACGTGTGTCTAAGTTGTTTTTAGTGTTTCCATGTGAGAGCCCGTGTGTTGCTTCAGTTGCATGTGGGTTGGTGTTTATGACAGAGATCATTGGTTGGCTGTTTATGGCTCACACCAGGATGAACAGTACACACGTGGCTGTAATACACAGACATGCCCGTTCATGTGAATAAAAAAAAAAAGGAAGGGGCTGGAGATATGGCTCAGTGGTTAAGAGCACTGCCTGCTCTTCCGAAGGAGCCGGGTTCAATTCCCAGCACCCACATGGCAACTCACAACTGTCTGTAACTCCAAGATCTGACACCCTCACATCAATGTACATAGATTAAAAGTTAAATAAAATATTAAAAAAAAAAAAAAAAGAAAATTGCAACCAATAGCAAAAATCTTTGATGGGCTGGAGAGATGTCTAATTAAAGCCTAATGCTCATGACCAAAACCAAACTGGTGGGTGGGGATGAGGCTTGGTGAAAGAGCATTGGGTTGTGTCACACTCTTGGCCCTGGGTTCAATCTCTGGGCACAGGGAAGGGACTGAGGAGCGCACTTATGACTCGATCTTTGACCTCTTGGGAGCCAGACAAAGTGGGCTTTTACTGGTCAAGCTTGCTGCTTGCCAGCAGGCGAGAACCTGTGCGTTCTCTCGCTCTGCTTCCCAGTGAAGGGGTCTCCCAGTCCCATCCTGAAAGGGGTTTCCCAGTCCCATCCATCCTGAAAGGCGGTTGTGGTGGTTACAGCTAATTCCATCTGTCGGATTCCTCAGGTGACGTGCTGGTGGTCCCCATCAAGCCCCACAAGTGTCCTTTCTGTCCCTACACTGCCAAACAGAAGGGCATCCTCAAGCGGCACATCCGGTCGCACACAGGCGAGCGCCCTTATCCCTGTGAGACCTGTGGCAAGAGGTTCACACGCCAGGAGCACCTGCGGAGCCACGCCCTGAGTGTGAGTGTCAGCGATGTCACTTGGAAGGCTGCGCGTACTTCCTAACGGGAGGGTGGGGCCTGCCTTTCACTTCTCTGCCGCCTGAAGATTTTCAGAGAAGTTTGAGAAGTTTCTTTTACCCAATTAAAGCTGGGCTGGCGGCACAATAGAAAGTTAACACTGAGCGGGGTGTGGTGGCGCAAATCTGTAATCCCAGCACTCAACTCAGGGAGGCAGAGACAGGCGGGTCGCTGTGAGTTCGAGGCCAGCCTAGTTTACAAGCAAGTCTGGGACAGTCAGGACTACAAGAGAAACCCTGTCTTGAAAAAAAAAAAAAAAAAAAGAATGTTAAGTAAACTGTACCCCAATTTCCCACCTTGACCCCTTTTCTGTGACATTTACTGTATCCCCTTGTGATGACAGGTGCACAGATCCAACCGTCCAATCATCTGCAAAGGCTGTCGAAGAACCTTTACAAGCCACCTGTCCCAGGGGCTGAGGCGCTTCGGGCTGTGTGACAGCTGCACCTGTGTGACAGACCCTCCCGACGACGACGATGACGATCTGATGCCCGTCAACCTTAGCCTGGTGGAGGCTTCTTCTGAAAGCCACGAGAAGAGCGACACCGATGACTGGCCCATCTACGTGGAGTCTGGTGAGGAAAACGACCCAGCTGTGGAGGATTCCGAGGATAAGCTGCACACCCGGCCCTGTCTACCAGCCGGAGAGACACTAACATAGCAGTGAATCGGTGGGAAGGTTTTTTTTTTTTTTTTTTTTAGGTGTTATTATGGCTTGTTCTGCGGTGAAAGCCACTGTTTGATTAATTTCGTGAAGTTTGGGGATTGAGTCCCCACCATATTGTCACCTTTGTTAGACTATGTTGTAGAGGCTGGATGTGTTGTGACTCGAAAGACTGTTTGGTTGTGAGTGGATCAAGGTCGGGCCTGGGGCTTCCTAATTTTTCTGCTGAGGAGCTGACTCTTGGTATGAGGGAAATGAGGAATTCTCCGTGCTTAGCCCAATTCCAGACTTCTCCATTCTCGTGTCATGATTTTCTTCTGGAGAGGTTGCCAGGACATCAGCCTTTCCACTGCCGAGCTTTTCATAATGATTCCACAGTTTAATTTTCTGGGGATCTGCTTTGATAAAAAGCAGGCAGGGCTGACTACACAGTCGTAAGGGGTACTCCCTAAGTCTAAGACTATACTCCTGAAGGCTGTGAGCTGTGTGCACACAGACACTGAAATGCGTTGCAAGCTCATTAGGGCCCCCTTATTTGCCCATCTGGAATAAGTTAAATTAGCCCTCTTAAAAGAGCCTGTGAGCCAGGGCGGGCTTGTGTCTGGTCTGTATTTGACGAGTCCACACACACGAACACCCTTTTCTGAGATGATAAGATTTCATTTGGGCAAAACTCAAAATGCTCCCCCGCTTTTTGTAGTGATTTGCAAGAGTCGCTTCAGCACAGCCTGAAACTGTTCGTCCCGTTGGCTGACAACCTTTCACCTAGTTTATGCCCAGACTTGAGTTGGGCGAAAGTGCACACCCAACTGATGCTCCATTCTGAGGTCACTCGGCTTTTAGAAGATTTTCTAGAAGGAAGGAGCTGGCTGGAACAGGTTTTAAGCGGGTCTGCTTTTCACCCACACTGCAGCAGGAAAGATCATGGCTGAAGGCTATGCAAGAAGCCACTGCTGTAGACTTTCCTTATGTTAGAGTATCCAAAGTGGACTTCAAAAGAAACCCCTGGGGCTCGGGATGTAGCTCAGGAGTAGAACATGGGTTCGGTCCCCAGCTCTGAAAAGAAGAAGAAAAAAAAAATCCCCTTGTCTTCCTTAATGCTAATACAGTTTCAAAAAGCTGTGAAATCACCCATCTTTCTGCCTCTTGAACAATAACTAACAAGAAGCTTTTATCAATTGACTTGTATGTGTTGTCTGGTCATTGAAGACTTAAAGCTATTGTTTGTTTGTATTTTGAGGCCGTAGCCCTTGGTGCCCTGAAACTCACTATGTAGACCGGGCTGACCTCGAACTCGCAAAGATCTGGCTGTCTCTGCCATCCGAAGGCTGGGATTAAAGGTGCACACCACTGAACATGACAGGACTGGAGGTACAGGTCACTGCCTGCCATTAGGAAGGCCCTGGGTCCAATCCTAGTACTGCAATAAGTACACAACTAATTTTGTGTGGTCTACAAGAAAAAAATGCATGAAGAAGAAGAGGAAGGAGGAGGAGGCAGAGAAAACAGGTGGGAGGTAACATTTGGTTTGAAAATGCTTCTGTTTAGAAGCCGGGCGTGATGATGCACGCCAAGTAATCCCAGCACTTGGGGAGGCAGAGGCAGATGGATGGCCAGCCTGGTCTGCAAAGTAAGTTCTGAACACTTAAGGCCACACAGAGAAAGTCTGTTGGAAAAACAACACAAAAAACAAAAACAAATAAAAAGAAAACAAAGGGTTTGGACAGATGGCTCAGTGGTTAGGAGCACTGGCTGCTCTTCCAGAGGACCTGGATTCAATTCCCAGCACCCACGTGGTGGCTGACAACTGTCTGTAACTCCAGTTCCAGGGCATCTGATATCCTTACAACAATGCACATAAAATAAAATTAAATATAAGAAAAATGGTAAACTTTATTTAAAAAAAAAAAAGAAAGAAAGAAAGCAGAGTCTTTTGGTTCCTTTTGGTTTTGGTTTTCTCAATGGTAGGTGTTGGTCAAGTGTTCTCTTACAGACTTATATTCCCCACCTCTGGAAAGGTATTTAAATTGTACTTAGTCATAAGAGTCCTAAAACCACACTCTGGAATTGTAATGATACTTTTATGTTGCTGTGATGCCCACATCTGGTTAGTGGCTTCGTCATCTTGAACAAGGCATGTACCAGCTCAGATGTGGCAACCTACTGAGCCACATCAAATAAAGACGGGTGCCACACACACCTACTGGCACATGCCTTTGTTAGTCCCAGCACTTGGGAGGCAGAGGCAGGCAAATCTCTGAGTTTGAGGTCAACCTGGTCTATAGAGTGAGATCCAGGCCAGTCATTGACACATAATGAGACTCTGTCTCAAAATTAAACAAAACAGCCGGGCGGTGGTGGCGCACGTCTTTAATCCCAGCACTTGGGAGGCAGAGGCAGGCGGATCGCTGTGAGTTCGAGGCCAGCCTGGTCTACAAAGTGAGTCCAGGACAGCCAAGGCTACACAGAGACACCCTGTCTCAAAAAACCAAAAAAACAAAAACAAAAACAAATAGTTTTGAAATAAATCAAAGTATTGAAAGTTTTTTAAGCCAGTCTTCTACCATGTGTCATCTGAAAAAAATGAATAAACGTCCACATGCCTTTAATTCCAGCATTTAGGAGGCAGAGGCAGATGGACCTCTGAGTTCAAGGCTAGCCTGCTCTACAAAGTATATTCTAGGACAGTCAGGGCTGCACAGAGAAACCCTGTCTCAAGAAAGAAAGAAAGCCGAGTATGGTGGCGCACGCCTATAATCCCAGCACTTGAGAGGCAGAGGCAGGCGGATCGCTGTGAGTTCGAGGCCAGCCTGGTCTACAAAACGAGTCCAGGACAGTTAAGATAACATAGAGAAACCTTGTCTCCAAAAAAAAAGAAAGAAAGAAAGAAAGAAAGAAAGAAAGACTAAATGAAGCTCAGTGGCAGAGCGCTTACAATGCTGGGCCATGATGGATTCAGTCCTCAGCTCCCAAAACAAATTAACTGAGTAGATCAAGCTATGAATTAACGGTTATCAGGGTCCAGAAAAACTTCTCTTGCCTGCTATTTTGAGGCCAGACTAGTCTACAAAGCGAGTCCTAGGCCAGCCAGAGCCACATAGTGCATAGCAAGACACTGTCTTTAAAAATAAAGGATAGCCGGGCGTGGTGGCGCATGCCTTTAATCCCAGCATTTGGGAGGCAGAGGCAGGCGGATCGCTGTGAGTTCGAGGCCAGCCTGGTCTACAAAGTGAGTCCAGGACAGCCAAGGCTAACACAGAGAGACTCTGTCTCGAAAAACCAAAAAAAAAATAAAAATAAAAATAAAAATAAAAATAAAGGATAGCCAGCCGTGGTGACACACACCTTTAATCCCAGCACTCAGGAGACAGAGGGAGGTGGATTGCTGTGAGTTCAAGGCCAGCCTGGTCTACAAGGCAAGCGCAGGACAGCCACAGCTAACACAGATAAACCCTGTCTTGAAAAACAAAACAAGAAAAAAAAAAGAAAAACAAAACAAGGGGAGGCTGGAGAGGTGGCTCAGAGGTTAAGAGCACTGACTGCTCTTCCAGAGGTCCCAAGTTCAAATTCCAGAAACCACATAGTGGCTCACAACCACCTATGATGTGATCTAATGCCCTCTTCTGGCCTGCAGGTGTACATGCAGGCAAGCACTGTATACATAATAATAAATAAATAAATCTTTAAAAAAAAAAAAAAAGAAAAACAAAACAAGGCCTGGAGAGATGGCTCAGTGGTTAAGAGCGCCACCTGCTCTTCCAGAGGTCCTGAGTTCAATTCCCAGCAACCACATGGTGGCTCACAACCATCTATAATGTGATCTGGTGCCCTCTTGTACAGATAAAGTACTCATATACAATAAAAAAAATAAAAATAAAAAACAAAAACAAAAAAGAAAAAAAAATAAAAATAAAGAATAAACTAGGAGAGATCCTAAGAAAATTCAAAAGGATGTATGCATTTATCTTACAGGAGTTACATTTGATGTTTTTAACTCTGTATTTATTTGTGTTTTAATATGATCTTTCTACCTCACCATTCAACCTCTCTGCCTGCTGCCTTTGGTAGAGCCATGCTCTTTTTTAGCTATTTTGTGACGTTTTCGTGGGTTAAAAAAATGTCTTCGGGCTAAAAAAAAAAAAAACAACCAAAGAAACCTCTTGAGAGTCTTTATTGTACACAATGCTTCGCAGCTGGATATAGTTTTGTCCTATACAGGAAATTTAGCATTGTCCAGAGTGATCTCTGACTGTTAGAAACAGGGACAGGGGACTTCTGGCATCCAGTAAGTTTAGGTCAGAAATGCTGCTGAGCCATCTCACATAGGAGGGGGCCCCAGAAGGAAGCAACCAGCAGACACTGCGCCCCATCATTGCTGTGCCACCCAGCGCATGAGTCCCCTTGCTGGCTCCAGTGGCTCCTGGCACATCAATAAGTGAGGGTAGCTGGTTATTTATTCAGTATCGCCCAACAATTATTTATGAAGTTCTTACTATAGGCCAGACTCTGAGTTCCCAGGGAGCCAGCACAATCCGTGCTTTTAAGGAACTTGCTATGTCTAATCAGGGAGACAAGAATTAAAGCACTTATGACAGAGCACACGGTGTGTGACAGCAGGGGGCTCTGGGAACGCGCAGGCGGGAGCCCTCACCCAGCCTTCCAGCCTCAGCAAAGGCTTTCTTTGTCTTAGTTGCTGTTACTGTGGCCCCATCCAGTGAACTTCTGCTTATAAGCAGCTTAAATCACTTCTGAAATGTCTTGGTTTGCCCAAACGGGGCGGCTCTGGGCACTAGCAGTGTTTTAATTGCCTATCTTGTTTCGGCGTGTAGCATAGTATGCGCACTTCAGGGCTAGAGGTGTATGGAGCTCTGTGGATAGCACTGTCCGAAGCACCAGGTGTTATCACACCTGGCAGGTGGGGCAGGAGAATTATGAGTTCAAGCTTCTTTTCAGCTGCAGATACACATTTTCTGGCATATAAGACGACCCCCCAACATTTCCAGTTAAAATATAGAGTTTGGATTATACTCATCACTGTATAAAACTACCCCTCTTGGGGGCTGGAGAGATGGCTCAGAGGTTAAGAGCACCGACTGCTCTTCCAAAGGTCATGAGTTCAATTCCCAGCAACCACATGGTGGCTCACAACCATCCCTTCTGGCCTGTAGGCAGAATGCTGTATACATAATAAATAAATAAATCTTAAAAAAAAAAAAAAAAAAGACTACCCCTCTTCCAATGTACACCCTGAGCAGCAGACTCAGGCATGTGTCTGCTTACAGGCAGGGCACAGACAGCCAGGCGCTTTATTAAATGCTGGCCGACTGCCAGTGCAAGCCTACACTGCCCCTTTAAGGCACGCTCCACACTCAACCCGAAGACAGACAGCCCCCACCCCACCCCCACCCCGAGTGTTCTGGTGGAGAGTAAATCCACATTCAGATTCTCCTACTCGAAGTACAGGAAGATGTGTGCAGCTTGCTCCTTCCTTGCTTCACACTCCCCGCACAAAGTGGGGAATCGGTCCCGGCACCCCCAACTATATGCTCCGGACATATGAAGCAAAGGGAAGCAAGCTGCAGGTAAGCACCTGGCGTATAAGACGACCCCCAACTTTGGCACAAATTTTTGGGGAGTTAATGAGTCATCATATACGCCAGAAAAAGACAGTAGTTCGAATCTAGCCTGGGGGGCAGGTGTGGCTCACTCCTGTAATCACAGCATTCTGGGAGGCAGAGGTAGGAGGATCTCTGTGAGTTCGAGGCCAGCCTAGTCTACAAAGAAAGTCCAGGACGCCAGGGCTCTGTTACACCAGGAAGCCCTGTTTGAACCCTGTTACATTAAAAAATTTATCGGTTTGGCCTAGGGTGCTAACTAAAGACAGAGTGAAGTGTACTTTAAAGCTGCTAGCACAACACTCCGGGCAGAAACTATACGAATACAAATCTATTCCTAAACTATGGTAAACAAACTACTCTAAACTGATATATAATACTTATACCCCAAGCACTTATCACTCTAATGATCAGCAGGCCATAAACTCCCCTTCGTCCATCTCCTCAGTCAACTGTGTGTCTGTCTGTCTGTCTGTCTGTCTGTCTGTCTCTCTCTCTCTCTCTCTGTCTCCGTCTCCTCCGTCTCCTTCGTCTCCATCTCCCTCTCCCTCTCTGTCTCCATCTGTCTCTGTTTCTCTGTCTGTCTGTCTCTCTGTCTCTCTCTTCCCCCGCCAAACCGCCTCCTCTCCAGGAAGCTCCGCCTTTCACTTCCTGTCCTTCTGCCCAGCTGATTGGCTAAACCGTGCTTTATTGATAGATGTTACATCCACTCAGCATTCCTCCACAGAACTCCCTCTCACCATCAGCTTGGTCAGTGGTGGTGGCACAAACCTTTAGTCCCAGCAGGTGGATCTCTATAAATTCGAGGACAGCCAGGACTACACTTGAAAAGCCAAAATTAAAGGAAAGGAAGTCTGGAGAGATACCTGAGAGTTTAAGAGCACTGACTGCTCTTCCAAAGGTCCTGAGTTCCATTCTCAGCAACCACATGATGGCTAACATCTATCTGTAATGAGATCTGGTGCCCTCTTCTGTCTTGCAGGCATACTTGCAGGCAGAACACTGTATATATAATAAATCTTTTTCTTTTTTTTTTCTTTCTTTCTTTCTTTTTTTTTTTTTTTTGTTTTTTTCGAGACAGGGTTTCTCTGTGTAGCCTTGGCTGTCCTGTACTCACTTTGTAGACCAGGCTGGCCTCGAACTCACAGTGATCCGCCTGCCTCTGCCTCCCGAGTGCTGGGATTAAAGGCATGTGCCACCATGCTCAGCTTGAAATAGAGTTATTAACAGAAACATTTCCCATCAAATGTTACCTCCCACCTCTGTCCATAGTGTTGGGAACAATGTTTTAATTGCATGACATGGCTTTGGGGCAAAGAATTCTTAGCGAGGTCAAACTAGATTCAGTGTGGAAAGACTGGCCACTGCTTGAAAGAAAGACACAGACAGAGCTGAGAGAGATGGCTCCATAGTAAAGAGCGCTGGCTGCTCTTGACAAGGACCTAGGTTCGATTCCCAACACCTACAGGCTGGTTCACCACAGTCTGTAACTCGAGTTCTAGGGGCTCTGATGTCCTCTTCTGCCTTCTGTAGACACCAAGCACCAAGTGTACAGACACACATACAGGCAAA
Source organism: Acomys minous (assembly GCF_964271855.1). Classification (NCBI taxonomy): domain Eukaryota; kingdom Metazoa; phylum Chordata; class Mammalia; order Rodentia; family Muridae; genus Acomys; species Acomys minous. Next base: position 105,259,063 of record NC_140487.1, on the reverse strand, counting down.
ACACCCATACGCATAAAATACATTTTCTAATAAAGAAGCTGGCAGGTGCCACAAACATTACAGGCCATGTAGGCAATCTAAACACTGGCTTCTATAGCCACATACTTTTGGTAGTGCACAGCTTTAATCTCAGCATTTGGGAGGCAGAGGCAGGGGACTGTGTGTTCGAGGCCAGCCTGGTCTACAAAGAGAGTCCAGGTCAGCAAGGGCTCTCTGGAACAGAGAAACCCTTTCTCAAAAAGAAAAAAAAAATATTTTACTTATTGACTGTGTATGAGTGCTCTATTTGAATGTGCAGCTGCAGGCCAGGAGTAGGGATCAGATCACATTAGAGATGGTTGGGAGCTACCATGTGGTTGCCGGGAACTGAACTTAAGACCTCTTTTTTGTTTGTTTGTTTTTGTTTTTCGAGACAAGGTTTCTCTGTGTAAGCCTTGGCTGACCTAGACTTACTTTTGTAGACCAGGCTGGCCTCGAACTCACAGAGATCCACCTTCCTCTGCTTCCCAGAGTGCTGGGACTACAATAGACAGCGTTGTTAAACCACTGAGCCATCTCTCCAGCCCACAGCCACATACTTTTGAAGCCTGACTTTATTATTGGTCACCAAGTTTCCAAGTGGCTTGCCTTCATCTTACACAGGCATTTGTCAAAATGGCACACACATACATACACACACACACACATCCCTCATACACACACAAAAGAGCATCGGGAGTGGTGGTACATGTGAATCCAAGCGCTCAGGAGGCAGAGGCAGGCAGATCTCTTCCAGTCTGAAGCCAGCAGCCTGCTTTAAATAGTGCGATCCAGGCGAGTCAGGACTGTGTAGAGAGGGAAGGGGAGAACTGGTGGTAAGCTTGACTGTGAGCAAAGCTGTAGCTCACAATCCTGTTGGAAAGGTGAGAAGCAGCCAACATGGCCGCACACGCCTTGTCATCCCAGCATGATGCGGGAGGCAGACAGGTGTGGTGTGGCAGCCAGAGTCACATAGCAAGACCCAGTCTCAGGCCTTGCTCCCCTCAAAAATGAGGAACTCTGGGGTCTGGATTGGCCTCTACATTTAAGCCAGGTCTGGTCCTCTGGTCTGGTGGTGTCCAGTTTGTGTATTGTTTTCACATATATGGTTAAAAAAAAAAAGAATTAAAACCAAGAGCTAGAAAAGTAATAAATCAGTGGATATAACCCATATAATCTAAAATTGACTTTTATTTCTGCTGTCTTAGCATTTTTTCTTAATGTTTTTGAAACATATGTGCATATTTGTGCTTTAAAATGACTTCAGCTTAACAACAGTTTCAAATATTTCTCATCTGAAGGCAGGAAGTTGGTCCAGTTTCAGCAATATATTGATATAATTTTACATTTCTTAAAATGTTGAAGCTATGTTTATTTAAGATTAGCTGGGCTCGATGCCTGCTCTTGAGAAAAACATTTATAGGCTGCGGATTTTTTTTTTCAAAAAATATAGAACTGTTAGTGTTAAATGATCTTTCCATCTGTCTGAAAACTCATTAGCTTCATTTAGTATAGGAAGGGGGGGAAAATAACTGTTACTCTGATACCAGCCACTTCTCCCTTACTGCCTGTTTTTGTAAATAAAGTTTTATTGCAACAAGGGTTTGCTTGTTCTGTTCTGTTTTGCAGATGTCAGCCTTTGCATGGCAGTGGCAAAGTTCAGTGCTTGCAACAGGCACCTTCTATCTGCAAAGCCTAAAATGTTTGTGGTAGCTCTGAACAAGATGTCCCCCATAGGTGGGTGGTGGTGGCGCACACCTTTAATCCCAGCACTTGGGAGGCAGAGGCAGGCGGATTGCTGTGAGTTCGAGGCCAGCCTGGTCTCCAAAGTGAGTCCAGGACTGTCAAGGCTAACACAGAGAGACCCTGCCTTGAAAAACAAAACCAAAACAAAACAAAAATGTCCCCCCATAATCTCCAGCATTTGAATTCTTGGTCCCCAATTAGTGGTCGCTATTTGGGTGGGTTTCGGAGGTGAGACCTTGCTGGAGGAAATGCATCACTGGGGGGAGGGGCAAGCTTTGAGAGTTTTAACACTCACCACATGGTTTCAAGTTCCCTCTCTCTGGCTCTGGGCTCTGTGGCTCAAGACGTGAGCCCTCAGCTTCCTGTTCCTGCCACCATGCGTTTGCTCCACCCCTCGTGGACTCCAACTCTCCTGAGACTTAAGTCCCAATAAACTCCCTTTTCTGTGAGGCTGCCTTGGAAAGGGTATTTTATTATAGCGATGGAAGAAATGCGTTGTTCACTGAACTGTTTACGTTACAGACTTTTTCTGCCTGTGACCTATTCTGGGTCTGCAGATTTGATGCTCTTCCTTCAGGAGGTTTAAACCAATATGTACGTACCACTAGGATTTAGCGGGAGTGGTGTGTGTGCGCGTGAGCGGTGCGTGTGTGCGTGAGGGTCAGGCAGTAGAGGAACATGGTGGATCTGTAGGAAGCTTGGGGGGGAAGTGGCTAAGAGGATCTAGCCAAGATGAAGATGGTCCTTTTTTGGTTTTGGTTTTGAGACAGGGTTTCTCTGTGTAGCCTTGACTGTCCTGGATTCCCTTTGTAGGCCAGGCTGGCCTCGAACTCACAGAGATCCACTTGTCTCTGCCTCCCAGAATGCTGGGATTACAGGAGTGAGCCACCGTGCCCAGCTAAAATCGGGGATTTTGTTGTTGTTGTTTTGGATGGAGTTGGGTTTGAGACAGGATTTCTCCATGTTGCCACAGCTGTCCTGGAACTCATTGTGTAGACTGGATTGGTTTCGTAGATCCAGAAAATCACGGCACGGAGCTGGGGATACAGTTCAGTGGCAGAGCATCTACCTAACAGACGCAAGACCCCTGGTTCAACCTCCAGCATCACCAGAAAAAAAAAATTATGAAACTGGAGAGGTGGCCCACCAGGTAAAAAGCATTTGCTGTTCTCACAGAGGAGGTAGGTTCGTTTCCCAGTCCCCAATGGTAGTTTATGGCCATCTGTAACTCCAGTCCCAGTGTAGCCAATGCCCTGTTCCAGCCTCCATAGGCACCAGGTACAATGTGGCGTGTGCACACACACACACACACACATACACACACACACACACACACACAGAGGCAAACACTCATAGACAAAATAAAAAAGAATTCTGACAGGAAAATGTTTGGGGGCACTGTAGGTGCTAATGCTACCAGAGTTACAGTAGGAGCCTGTGTCCTTGGAAGCCCTAGTGAGCCAGGCTCAGCCACCTGTCCTTGATAAACCAATTAAAAGACCCCAATAAATAATGAAAAGCAAAAATAAAAAAATTTTAAAAAGGGAGATTTATTCAATATATGCATTCTGGGATGAGGTACAAAGAGAAAACGGTGGCTTCCAAGACCATCCCCTGGGTCCTCCCGTGGGAGGGAGTAAGGTTTCAGTTGAGGGCAAGAGCTGGACATAATTAACCTAGTCACAGTGTGGTTCTGCCCATCACCGACCCGTTGTCATTTTGGTTCCAGTCCAGAGTCCTTCCGTTTTCATGGAGGTGGGTCCCCGTTTGATTGGCAGCAGGCTTTTCAGCCTTTTCCTTCTTCCAGTAGGTAAAACCTGGGGGATGGGGGGGGGGGCGGAATTCCAATTTCCCGGGCTTCCTTGTTTCTTCAGTGCAGATACGCAGAACGAGAGACTCAAACAGCGTCTAGAGTGTGTCCTCACTCCTGTCCAGCATTTTGGTTCCAACTCGAGAGAATTGTGACAAAAGGCTGTGTATTATTCAATTCCATATATTGGAAACTTCCAGAATAGGCAAGTCATTAGAGACAACCCTGGGTAGGGGCGGGGTGTGTGTGTGTGTGTGTGTGTGTGTGTGTGTGTGTGTGTGTGTGTGGCGCGGGGTGGTGATGGCGGGTGGGTGGCGGGGTCGGAGGAATGAGGGAGGAGGGACAGGTCCGACTGCTGGTTTTTAATGTAGCCCAGGCTGGCCTTGAACTCCTTGTGCAGAGGAGGGCTATAACCTTGAACTCCTGACTCTCCTCCTGCTGAGGGCTGGGATAACAGGTGTGCACCACCACACCTGGGTGGCTCGTGCTTCAGACTTAAATTTTTAGCATGAGACCCATGGACATGTCTTTCACCAGATGAGGAGTTTCTGGACTCCTGGAGGATCTCACGCCAGAGGATGCAGATGCTCCCTGGGGCCCACGGCAGGGAGTCTCCTGCCTGTGGCAGGCAGCTGAGGCACAGGCAGCAGCAGGGGCCAGAGGGATGGCCCTGTGGCGAGCCTGCAGCAGTCCGGCGGGCGCCAGGACCTCGGAAGAGTCAGGCCTGGACCACTGACTTATGGAGGGTTTGCCGGTCTTGATTTGCTTCTACCTATGTATTTTAGGCAGCACTATCGCAGAAGTCCTTGGGGCTTGGTGTCCAGCAGTGCACAGTTTAAATCTGTCAGGTCTCATTAGTGATAATGTTTACTCTTGTCTTAAGTTGATGTCTGGCAGGATTCTTTGCTGGAAAGTTACCCCTGGCAATTAAAAAAAAAAAAAAAGACATTTGTACTTAAATCACCATTTCTCTTCTTTTAAATTTTTTTAAACATTTATTTATTTTACATGTATAAATGTTTTGCCTGTATGCTTGTGCCCCACGTGTGTGCCTGGTCTCAGGAGATCAGAAGAGGGTGTCAGAGCTCTGGAACTAGAATTGTGGATGGTTGTAAGCCGCCATGTGAGTGCTGGGAGTTGAACACACACACACACACACACACACACACACACACACACACACACACACACACACACGCACACACGCACATCTCTGGAATAGCAAGGGCTTTAAACCACTGGGCCATCTTTCCAACAACAGCCATTTCTGTTTCTTTGTTTTGGGTTTTTTGAGACAGGGTTTCTCTGTTGTAGCCTTTGCTGTCCTGGACTCACTTTGTAGACCAGGCTGGCCTTGAACTCTCAGCGATCCACCTGCCTCTCTCTCCCTGAGTGCTGGGATTACAGGCGCGAGCACCCACACCCGGCTTCTTTTAAACATTTTAAATTTAATAATTAAAAAAAAATGCAGACAGCTGGGCATGGTGGCGCATGCCTTCAATCCCAGCACTTGGGAGGCAGAGGCAGGTGGATCTCTGTGAGTTCGAGGCCAGCGTGGTCTACAAAGTGAGTCCGGAACAGCCAGGGCTGCATAGAGAAACCTTGTCTCAAAAAACAAAAAACAAACAAACAAAAAAAAATGCAGACTGGGCCAGGCATGGTGGTGCACACCTTTAATCCCAGCACTTTGGAGGCAGAAGCAGGTGGATCTCTATGAGTTTGCGGCCAGCCTGGTCTATAGCGTGAGTTCCAGGACAGCCAGGGCTACTCATGAGAAGAGTTGTTGTACTTTTTCTCCCTCTGTTCTATTATTTTTTTTTATATGTCTGCACTAAGGATGAGTACTAATACACTGGTGCCTTATTTTTGTACAATATAACAGTATTACAGTAAAATGTAACCTTCAGTAAAACTTGCAATTCGTTTTTATTTTAACTTGAGTGTATATGTACCATGTGTGTACCCATGTGTGTACCCGTGTCCTTGGAGGCCAGAAAGGGGGGGGCGCGGATCAGATTCCTTAGATTTGGAGTCACAGGTGGTTGTGAGCCACCATGTGGGTGCTGGGAATTGAACTCAGGACCTCTGGAAGAGCAGCAAATGCTCTTAACCACTCGAGCCACCTCTCCAGCCCCTACCACCACTGAAATTTCAAACCACCAAAAGTAAAGAAAGGAAAATGGGCCACACCTTCAGCCACAGCAGCCATGGTGGCATGCCCCTGTAATCCTGGGATCCAGGAGGCTGAGGCAGGGTGGATCCAGACCTCCAGGGCTCCCAAGCAAGAACCTATGTCAAAGAAACATCAAAGCAGCCCAGGCTTTGGTAGGGTTATATTCAGCCTATTAATTAATTAATTAATCAATTAACTTATTATTGGGTATTGTGGGGGATCACATGCCACCCCACACATAGGAAGTGGAGGCCAGGGAACAAGTTATAGGACTCATTTCTCTCCTTCTGTGAAATAGGTTCCTGAGATGGAGCTCAGGTCACCGGGCTTGGTGGCCAGGCTCTTTACCCACTGAACCATCCTGCCAGGCCCTCAGCTTTTTCTTTGTGTCTAGGAGTCTTCATTTTAGTTACTTGAAATCATACTGTAAATGCAATTTTTTTGCAGCCTGCTCTTTTTCATTAAAATGTGCAGAGGTAGGCAAATTACAACCCACAGGCCAAAGTTGGCTCCCTGCCCACTATTGTATTCTTGCGAACTAAAATTGGCTTTTAAACTTTAAATAGCTGAAACAAAATCAAAAGAGCAATAATATTTTCTGACATGGGAAAATTGCATCAAATTCCAAAGTTAAGTTTCCATAACTGGCTGGCTCCCTTGTGTTTGTCTATATATTATCAAGGAGACTAAATTGCCTGAAAAATCCAAAATTCTATTTACCCTTTACAGAAAAAGTTTGCTGGCTCTGCAGTATTATATATTAAGTGTGTGTGTGTGTGTGTGTGTGTGTGTGTGTGTGTGTGTGTGTATTGTGTTGATGCTTCTGTGTGGGAGTCAGAAGTTAACTTCAGATTCCCTCCTCAGGAGCCATCTATCGCCATTGTTTTGTTTTAAAATATATTATTTATTCTTTAAGCATTTCATACACATATACAATGTATTTTGATAATATTCACCTCCCAGATCCCCTTCTCCATGTCTCACTCCCAATATCATTTATTATTATTATTATTATGATGATGATGATGATGATGATGTTTACTCACTGACTTCATTTGTCTTTTGAGGCAGTGTCTCCCATTGGCCTGCAGCTCACCCAGTTGGTTAGGCTATGCCCAGTGAGCCCCAGAGATCCCCCTGTCTCCACCTCTCATGCGCTGGGATCACAAATCCTTGCCACCAGCCAGGGATCTGGGGATCCAGTTCAGGTCTTCACGATTTCACTGCAAGCACGTTCCAGCCTGGGCTACCTTCCCAGCCCCCCAATCACGGCTTCAAACCGGCAGTTTAACCCATGCTGGAAAACGCTGCGGGGAAACTAAGAAGGAATGCCGATGAGCTTCACCCTCAGGGGGCTAAGGCAGGAAGCTCGCTTGGAGTGTGAAGTCAGTCTGGGCTGCATAGCAAGTTCCAAGATCAACTCTTTTTTTTTTTTTTTTTTTTTTTTAAGATTTACTTATTTATTTAGTATACAGTGTTCTGCCTGCACATACTCCTGCAGGCCAGAAGAGGGCACCAGATCTCACTATAGATAGTTGTGAACTACCATGTAGTTGCTGGGAATTAAACTCAGGACCTTTGGGAAGAGCAGACAGTGCTCTTAACCTCTGAGCCATCTCTCTCTCCAGCCCCCAAGATCAACTCTTAAAGGAACCAACCACAAGTCTCTGACGACAGAAATTGAAGAAGATTGCGGAAGATGGAAAAATCTCCCAGGCTCGTGGATCAGGAGAATCAACATAGTAAAAATGGCCATTTTACCAAAAGCAAGTTAGAGATTAAATGCAATCCTTATCAAAACACCTACCCAATTCTTTACAGACCTTGAAAGATCAATTCTCAACTTCATATGGAAAAACAAACAAACAAACAAAAAACCCAGAATGGCTAAAAACAAGCCTGTACAATAAAAGATCTAGAGGAATCTCCCTCCCTGATCTCAAGCTGTACTATAGAGCAACAGTAATAAAAACTGCATGGCACTGGCATAGAAACAGACAGGTTGATCAATGAAATTGAAAAAAAGACCCAGAAATAAACCCAGGCACCTATGAACACTTGATTTTTGACAAAGAAGCCAAATCCATACAATGGAAAAAAGACAGCATCTTCAACAAACGGTGCTGGTCTAACTGGATGTCTACATGTAGAAAAATGCAAATAGATTCATATTTATCACCCTGCATAAAACTAAAGTCCAAGTGAATTAAAGACCTCAACATAAAACCTAACACACTAAATCTGTTAGAAGAAAAAGTGGGGGAAGAGATTTTAAGTCATTGACCCAGGAGACAAGCTTTCGGCAGAGAACACTAATAGCTCAGGCTCTAAGGTCAACAATTAATCAATGGGACTTGATGAAACTGAAAAGCTTCTGTAAGGCAAAGGACACTGTCAAGAGAACAAAACGACAGCCTACAGACTGTGAGAAGATCTTCACCAATCCTACATCTGACAAAGGTCTAATATCCAAAATATATAAAGAACTCAAGAAAGTAAACACCACCAAACCAAATAATCCAATTAAATATGAGGTACAGAGCTAAACAGAGAATTCGCAACAGGGGAATATAGAATGGTGGGGTTTTTTTGTTGTTGTTTTGGTTTTTTTTTGGTTTTTTTGTTTTTTTTGTTTTTTGTTTTTCCGAGACAGGATCTCTTTGTGTTAGCCTTGACTGTCCTGGACTCACTTTGTAGACCAGGCTGGCCTCGAACTCATAGCGATCCACCTGCCTCTGCTTCCTGAGTGCTGGGATTAAAGGTGTGCGCCACCACGCCTTGCCTCTAGAATCGTATATACACACATACATGTACACACACATTTTCTTTTATTACTTATGGGAGTTTTTGTTGTTGTTTTTCTCTGTGTAGCCTTGGCTGTCCTGGACTCTCACTTTAGACCAGGCTGACCTCAAACTCACAGAAATCTGC